>NC_035446.2:161001422-161113236 GCF_002127325.2 Helianthus annuus | reverse complement strand
ATTCATGTACTTCTATTAAGGTGTGTAGTAGCAATAGTAATGTTTATAATTTGTGGCATGCTAGATTAGGACATCCTTCTGATCAAGCTATTAAACCTTTTTATGATAAGTTGAATATTAAAGCAACTGAAAATAATGTTCCATGTGAAATATGTCATAAAGCTAAGCAACATAGGGAACCATTTCCAATAAGTGATCATAAAACTACCTGTTTAGGGAACTGATTCATCTTGATGTTTGGGACCATATAGGGTGGTTAGTAGAGAAGGGTTTAAGTATTTTCTTACCATAGTTGATGATTATTCAAGGGCAGTATGGATTTGTTTGATGAAAGATAAATCTGAGGTGTTTAAGTATTTTCAAACATTTGTTATATTGTTAAAACTCAGTTTGAAAAGAGCATTAAATGTGTAAGAACTGATAATGGCCTAGAGTTTGTTAACAATAAAATGAAAGATTTTTGTAAAACCAATGGTATCATTCATCAAACAAGTATTACCTATACTCCACAAAGAATGGTGTGGTGGAGAGGAAACATAGACATCTGCTTAATGTTGCTAGAGCTTTATTTTTCAAAGTAACTTACCTGTTAGGTTTTGGGATGAGTGTGTTCTTACTGTTGCTTATTTAATTAATAGGACTCCGGCTTCTGTGCTGAATGGAAAAACTCCATATGAGATGTGTATAACTTTGAACCCTTTCTTTGAACATTTAAGATTGTTTGGGTGTCTTTGTTTTGTACTATTTAAATGAGTCAAAAAAATTAAGTAGTAGAGCTGAGAAGTGTGTGTTTATAGGGTATTCAAATGAAAAGAAAGGATACAAGGTATTTAGTCTGGATAGTAAAATTGTATATTACTCCAGAGATGTAAAATTTATGAAAATGTGTTTCCTTTTAAAGAAAAAACTGTGTTGATTCGTTTGATATGAACACACATCTTGAGGTTAATACACTTAATTTTTTTTACTTGTATAATAATTGGATACTCAACAATCAGAGATCCCGATGATGAGGAAAGGGATAAATCTGCTGATTTACCTTTACCACATTAGTCTCAGCAATCAGCTCCGACTGTCACTTCTAGAGGCATTGCTGTTCCTCAGCAACCTAGAGGTTGTGATAGTGAGCCTGGTAGGGTTGAGGATGTGAGTGAAAGTAATGCAGAAAGCTCAAATTCTGAGGGTACTAGTTCTGAATTGAGTGTTCAAGTTGAACCTAGAAGGTCTGGTAGAATTGCTAACATGCCTAGGAAATTTAATGACTACGTTGTTGAAGGCAGAGTGAAGTATGGAATTGAAAAAGTAGTTAACTATTCTAAATTGTCTATAGAAAATATGTGTTTTGCAACATGTCTTAATAAGAGTACTGACCTAGGTCATATAGTGAAGCTGTTAGGGATCCTAACTGGGTTTCAGCTATGAATGATGAGATTGAAGCTCTTAACAGAAATGGGACTTGGGATTTGGTTCATTTACCTAAAGGCAGAAGCCTTGTTGGGTGTTAAATTGATATATAAGATTAAATACAAGTCGTCTGGTGAGGTTGAGAGGTTCAAGTCTAGGTTAGTTGCAAAAGGATATAGTCAAAAAGAGGGTGTGGACTTTGATGAGACCTTTGCACCTGTTGTAAAAATGATAAGAGTAAGGTGTGTTATTTCTATTTTTGTTCAAAATGATTGGAAGTTGTTTCAACTTGATATTAATAATGCGTTTTTGTATGGTGACTTGCATGAGGATGTATATATGTCTTTGCCTGAGGGTTATTATTCTAAAGATGAATCTAGAGTTTGCAAGTTAAAGAAATCTCTTTATGGTCTCAAACAGGCACCTAGGATGTGGAATGCAAAACTTGTTAAGGTGTTAACTGAGTTTGGTTTTGTGCAAAGTATGTGTGATTATTCGTTGTTTGTGAAAAATTGCGATAATGTTATTATTATACTTCTTGTTTATGTAGATGACATTGTCTTAACTGGGAACAATATAAATGAAATCACACAAGTTAGAAATGCTTTGAAAACAAATTTTTTGATTAAAGAATTGGGAGAGTTAAAGTATTTTTTGGGAATCGAGGTTATAAAAGACAATGGCGTGGTATGTTTGTCACAAAGGAAATATTGTATGGACTTGTTAAGCGAATATGGGATGCTTGGGTGTAAGCCAAGTAATTTCCCTATTGAACAAAACCATGTGATTGCAAATATTTGTAAGGAAAACATCAAGCTTTGTCAAATTTAACCTTTTATCAAAAGCTTGTTGGTAAGTTAATATACTTGTCACATACAAGGCCAGATATTGCATATAGTGTGCATTTTTTAAGTCAATACATGCACAGTCCAACTATTGGACATTTGGAGATTGCTTATGAGATGTTAAGATATCTTAAACGGTCTCTTGGGAGAGGTATTTGTTTCAAAAAGGTGATTTGTTTGAATTGAAAGCATATGCAGACTCAGATTGGGGAAAGTCAGTTTCTAAGTCTAGGGAGTCAGTAACTGGTTTCTGTGTCTTCTTAGGAAGCAACTTGGTTTCCTAGAAAAGTAAAAAGCAGAGCACTGTCTCGAGGTCTTCAGCGGAAGCTGAATATCGAGCTTTGTGTGCTGCTGCATGTGAAGTCTTATAGCTTATTAATATGTTAAGCGAATTGAATATCAAGGTACATCTTCCTGCATGTTTATTCTGCAATAGTACAGCAACGTTAGCAATTGCGGCTAATCCGGTGTTCCATGATCGTACCAAGCATTTTGAGCTTGATCTTTTCTTCTTGAGGGAAAAAATATCCAAAGGTGTTATTAAAACTGTTGGTATTCAGTCTGAGAATCAAATTGCTGATATATTTACCAAAGGTATGTTGGCTTCTCAACATGAGTATTTGTGCGATCAGTTAAACATGCAGGATTGTTTCAGTCATTGACTTGTGGGGGGGGGGGGTGTTAAAAGCTCTATGGTAACATTCTCATCTCAGTGACTTAAAATAATATTGTGTGTAATATAACATTATTACACATACATTTATAATAATAATCAATAATACTTTACTGTATACTTTATAATTTTGTAATGCTGGTATTATTTTTTGTGTGAGGTACAAACAAATGACATTTCATGGGCTTGATACACAAGTGGGCTGGATTCACTACTTATATGCAACTGGGCTTTGGAAGGCTATTGGGCTCAGGAGATAAACAATGTTGTTGGGCTCGAGATCTAATATGCGCATATATAAAGAAGTGTTATGCTGTTGTTTTATTGACTTCTCCTCTCAGACGAGTTCATTGTTTTGTATTACTTCACATTCTCTCTCTTCTGTTTTTGCAGTTAGGGTTTGTTATCACAATTTCGTTTTGAATCTGTGAAGGTTAGAATCTGTTAGTCGTAGTGGATTATTAAGTCGATAATCCGTAGGAGTAGTTGAGAGATCATTGTGAGTTCTGTTTCATTTGATTTGTATCGGATCGTAGTTTTTGGGTTTCAATAATATCTTGGTTGGGTATTTTTGTTATCTTGAAGATCTGAGTTCAGATCCATGTTTTGTAACAAAATCAAACGTGGAAATGCAAAGTGGACCACATGGAGAACATGGAGGATCATGTCTAGTAACTAAAACATGCATGCAAAAATAAAGGGACATAAATAAATGTGGTTACTTGGAAATCATAGGTACGTATCACACACATTGTGTTCTTTTTTTCCTTGTTAATCATTGAAGTCTATAAGTATACCATTCATTGGGTTAAAACTTATGGACTTACAAACCCGAAATAAACACCAAAGAAACATGTCTTCATATAATATATATAATATATATGAACGGTGAACACACGTGTTCATGTTCATTTGTTTAGTTTTAGTTATACAGATGTGATTTATGAGTATACAACTACCATTGTTCTGTTATCAAAATTTCTTTGGCTAGATACAACTTTTTAATCTAGAACAATCTGGGATTTGGTCCAGTTTACAAAGTAAGTATAATCCAAGCCTGTATTTAGAAGTCAATACCAAAAAATAATAATTAAAAAAATAATAATAAAGTCAATACCAAATACCCACAATATAGGGTATTGATTTCTACTAATATATTATTATGTATCAAGATTTCCAATTTAGGATCATTCTAGAGTGCTCTACTTTCTCAACATTTGATGACAAACATTTGGGATGTAAGTGGCGGATTCAGGAGAACAACCTTCGTCACAATGGATTATGTAAAATTTGTGCTAGTCAAAATAGGTTTAAAACTACAACGGACTGAATCAGTCTTAATTTTAAGCACATTATTAGTGATCAGATGATTGAACGCCGCATCCTATCTGCCTTCCATCTCTTTGGAATTTTGTATTCTACTAGTCTTTTATCACATAATAGTCAAATAATAACTATCCAAAACATTTTTTGTAAACTAAACAAATAACTTACAAGTTAATTTATAATTTAAGTAGTAGGATTAAGAACCAGGGGCGGACCCACCCCCAGCCCAAGGTGGGAGGGCGCACCCCCGGAAAAAAAAAATTAATGTTATTTTCCGTCGAAAATCTCATCCGCACTCCTTGGATTTTTTCGTCCGCACCCTTTCGATTTTTTCGTCTGCACCCCTAGGAATTTTTCGTCCGCACACCTTAGGTAAAAAATGTTATCGATTTATATTTAAATATTTTTTAGTAAACTCTGATTTTTTTAAAAAGCTACCTAAATTATATAAACTTATACTACCCAACTTAAACCAAATACCTAATACCTTAACTCACTATTTCATTAAACATAACTAGCCCACTAATTCTTAGCTCATTAACCAAATCCAACCTAAATTCAAACTATAATAATTAAAATAAGCCCAGTAGTCCCTTAGAATCCCTCCCCCCCCCCCTCTCTTGCATTGTTTCCTGCCAGCGATCAGCGAACACAACAGCAGCCACAAAAACACGTCATCAGCAGCCGCGAACCACCGCCATCCGACACCAAACTGCCGTCGTCCGACACAAACCAACCGGAATCCGATAAAGGGTAAGTTTTTATATTTTTTGATGATTTTAATTGATATTATAGGAGAAAAAGGGTAATAAAATTCTTAAATAGGTTTGAAATTTCGTGTGTTTTGACGTTGTTTATGGTTGTTTAGATGATTTTTTAGGGTGATTGTTTTGTTTAGATGATTTTTAGGGTGATTACACATGATTTCTAAGGCTTGAATAGTTGAAAATTAAAATTGAAACATTATGTTATGGAGCGATGAACTTATGAATCAATTTGTTTTAGGTGATGTTTTTGATAGATTTCAAAAAATGAAAACTCGTATGACGACGTTTTAATTATGTTTGTAACAGGGTTTGACGTATTTTTGATGTTCTTTTGTTTTACATGACCCGACCCGATACGAACCGATTTTTTACTTATATACCTTAGGGGTCTAAAATTTTCAAAAAAAATCCGCAACCCAATGGAAAAATTACTGTGTCCGCCACTGTTAATAACTTGAAACTTAAAACCAAATTAAACAAGATAACTAATCCCACGGGATTGTTTACAACTGACAGCGACAAAAGATGATGCGAGATAAGTATAAGCTATTTCTGGACTTGAGATCGGTCCAAGCCCAACCATGATTTTTTTTTTAATCAGACGTATGGGCTGTTTGGTAGCCTCTTAATGACCATTCAGATGCTACCTCTTAATGGTTTAAAACTTCTGAATGAATAAGAGGTAACCTCAAGTCTGAATGATTAAGAGGTAACCTCTGAATGGTAAATCATCACATGTCACATTCTTCTACCTTCTTATTGGTAAAATTTTTAATGGTTCCATTAAAATGTAGCCTCTTAAAGAACATTCAGAGGCTACCAAACAGCCCGTAGTCTCAAGCTGGGTATTAGAAGCCGATGAAAATAAAATGAAACTGGACCTCAAGTCCTGAACTACTAGAAGTTGGGCCAACTTATTTTCATAACACTTGGATGAATAATTTTTTTCTTTTTCTCTTTTTGTCTTTTTTGTGTTTTGTGTTTTTCATAGTAAACTTTAAGGTTTATTATTTTATAATATATTTTTTTGTTTTTTAATTATTTTTCTATAAAAGTTAAATAGTTTATTTTTTTGTTAGTTTTATTTTACGTTTTTTCTTTAATTTGATCGCCGTTCGGTTGTTACTTAGCATGGTGTTTGGTTGTCACATTTGGTCACTCAAGTCTTTTTTACCCCCTACTGCCCCTACTGTCTAATACATGTCAGTATAAATTCAACTTCATCTACGTTTTACTTCACGTGAGCCACTCGGTTTAGAAATTCGTGTTTTTATTTTACATTTTTCCTGGTTTTGGTCGTCGTTCGGGCTGCTACCTCATCATAGTTTTACACCTCCCTACAATGTTGGTTGATAGTTTTACGCCCCCTCACAGCAACGCGGGCACCAACGACTGGTTTATCCTAATTCCTAAATGTTGTTATTTTCATAAAGTTGCTATTTAAAAGGTGACACAGAAAGATTATCTTATCTACCGAAGCATCCAAGTGGTAGTTGTTTATGGTGACAGTGGATGGTGGTTTTAGGGAGCGGTTCATGGTGGTTGTAGGCGATGGTTTACAAAGTGGTTATATAATTGTTTAGGTAATCCTGTGTTTTAACATGCATAGATCACTTTGAAGGTTTTCTAGTTTGCGTGTTTCACTATCGCTTGAGACTAACCTATCGTTTTCCATCTCTTTATGTTCAAGTAAGTTACAAGAATGTTGTTAATAGGAATTAGAGTTTGAGTTTTGCCACATTGACACACAAAGTATGTTAGAACATGAGTAATTAATATGTCTAATTTACCAGAATATATAAATAAAAATTAAATAAATTGTTGAAAAAGTAATAACTATTTAAACAATATGAAAAGCAACAAAGAGAATGAGAGCTCACCTTTAATATTGAATTGACATTCATATTGCTTTGTGTTTTTTAAAGAGATTTGACACAAAGAGAATTGCTTTTCCACTGATATCACTTGCCTTTTTTCCTCCCCATTTGTTCATGTGTTTTTGTTATTATTCAAAAAGGTTTCTAAATGTAAATTACATATTTGTCTATTATCATCATTCCAAGTAAGACATTAATATCATTTGAGCTTATGGTGAAACATGAAATTAAAAAAAAAAATAACACATTTAAAATATATTTTATATATATTCCATGGAAAAATACATCATATAAAAAGCTTGGGACATGCACTAATCTTTTGGCTGTACATTTTAAATAATAAAACTTAATTATAGGTAAATCACGGAAACGTTTCTATGAATTACTGTCAAAAAAATATTTATTATGGGCTAAAAGTTAAATTAGTTTTTAATAAAGAAATAGAAAATGGGAATGCAATGATTATTGTACCACAAAGTGTGGTCTATTCTCAATTTGTCGGTCTCTTGATGCTATCTTTGTACACATTGTCTCTCAATTTTGAAGCACATGAAATCGATAAACTATTTGCTTAGTCATCCAAATTTCCAACACATATTTCTCATTTTTGATTTAAACATACTTGACCATATGCCGATCTTGAATATTGGGCATCATGTTCAAATTAACTATTTTCGTGAATAAATTAATAATCAAAGCATGGATTGTTATGTAGGTCCAAATGCATGGTATTTCCTTCTTGAGTTTCTAATGTGAAATTACATAAATTGGTTTAAAAATTCGTCTTTAAAAAACAAAGTGGAAGTAGTTATTTGTGTTTCGTTATCCGACTTTCCTTTAATAAAGAATTAGGCATATATATAAAGTATAAATGTAATATTTGAATAAAGATAGACTAATCCTTTTTAGAGTACCTGTTGATAGTTCAAACTACCTGAGTCTAAAGTCCAAATTTTTAACTACTTGAGTACCTGATTTTTCAATTTGTAACTATCAGAGTCTAAATTCATAACGAAATACGTTAACCAAGTTAGTTTTAGCTATTTTGTGAAAAAGAATAAAAAGCTCTTATGCATTGAAATAATAATTAATGAAATCTAGATATTATCTTTCTCTCACATTCTCTATTTTTCTCCTCTCTCTATAATTATTCCACCACCGCCATAACTCACCATAACCACCGTATCACCACCACCACCATTAGTCCACCAAACACCACACCATTGTCATCACCACATCAAATCTCAGATCCCCGTCACCACAAGCCACCGCCCCTAGCAACATAAACCCCCACACAAACACCACCCCTGGCCACCAATTTCATAGCCATTACCATCGTACCACGCCACCCCCATAATCATTCTCATTGCCATCCAACATCCCCAAACCATGTTTCCTCCACTAATTATATATCCATCTCTGCAGCAACCACCATCTCCACATATTCGACCTCACACGATCTTCACATGACCCCTTCAGCTGTCTGTAACCACCAACAAACACACCCCCACCTTCCCTCTCCGGCCAATAACCAAACCTAGAGAGAAAGGGAACGAATTTGAAAGGTTTATTATATACAAAGAAAACAAACTAGATCTTGTTGCGTCTTTTGGTGAGAGAAAGAAACGAATCCGTGAAGGTTTTAAATGAGAGAGAAAAAGGAAAAAAGATTTTGGAGGTGCAACAGGGTCGTGCAGAGGTGGTGGTGCGGGGGGGGGGGGGGGGTGGGAAGGTTTAGATGAGAAAGTAAATAAGAAATCAGATTTGTGATTTTATAATAATAATAATATAAAATGGATCCAAATATACCTTGTGCATTGAAGACTTGTATTTTATTTGTAGATACCTAAAATACCCTTATAGTTAACGACTTAGTGAGTGGAGTTAATAATTTGGACTCAGATTGTTACAAATTAAAAAATCAGATACTCTGATAGTTAAAAAAATTGGGACTCAGATAGTTAAAACCTTTAAAACACATGGACTCAAAATGGAATTTACTCATAACATAATATGTTGTCGGTTTGACCACTAGCGTTAAAAGGTGAATTCTATACAAGGGTGATTCTATTTACACCCAACTTTTTACTATTTACATCAAATGAACATTAACAAATTCAAATTTGTAATTTTCTTTTATAACCTCTGATATATAATAAATATTTTCAATATTATAAATTAGTAACTTATATGTGTATATTGGGGTTGTATCTAATGCTTGTGGAGTTTTTCAATAATATTTTTGAACTTTTTACTTTTAGTCCTTAAGTATTTAATATATTACTTTTAACCAAATTATTTGAATTTTTTACTTTTAGCCTAAAACTTTATATCTTTTACAATTTAACCTTACAACTTTTTTACTTAACTTATATGTGCACATAGGAGTTGTACCTAATGCTTGAGGAGTTTTTCAAAAATATTTTGATCTTTTTTACTTTTAGTCCTGAAGTATTTGATATGTTACTTTTAACCTAAACTATTTGAATTTTACTTTTAACCCAAAACTTTTCATCTTTTACAATTAACCTACGACTTTTTTACTTTCAACTTTGGGCCCTATAGTTTTCCTCCTTAGCAAATTTTTCGTTTTATGCTTCATTCTAAATTTTATCAGTTAGCACGGATCAAAGTGCGTGTGTGGTTCAACGTTTCTACGTCGTCTATTTTTTACTGTTTGACAAGTTCGTCATAACATGTGGGTCCAAGATCGACTTAGTTATTATTTATGTTTTACGTTTCGGCCTAATTGCAACGTATTAACACACCGCAAATTGAGTGTTGGTGGTCGCTCGCGATGGTGTGACATTATACTATTTGGCACGGTTTTACGCCCTCGCCGCAACGCGGAGGTGCTTAATACTAGTTTTATTAAAAAAGGAATATAGTTTTGTGATGTACTTAATTTTATCCACGTTTTGATATTAATTTTATAAAATATGGAATATGAAAATTTTTAACGACTTATAAAACGTTATATTTGATATGACTCCGCTTTTATAAAATTTATACCAAAACGTTGATAAAAATAAAAACATCACAAAACCATATTATTTTTTAATAAAACATTATATGTCGGAAGTTTAAAAAAGAAAAACACATATTTGAATTTGTTAATGTCACATCACTTAGTGCAAATGGCAAAAAAAGTTATGTATAAATAGTAGAACCCTTTCTACAAATATGATAATCAGTAGCTAAAATTGTAGTGTCACAATAAAAGAAATCTATACACTTCACCAACTCTAACCCTTATAATTTAAAGGGATTGAATATAAGAAAATGACGATATTAGAGAAAATTTTGATGACATAAAGACTAAATAGGGAGTTCTAACCCATCTTATTCAGTTAGTAGTTTAATTTCTCGTGTGTTATACGGGTGACCTCATAATAAAAAATATTATTTAACACTGTTGACATATTTTTAATGAAATAAACGTTCAGTTACTAACGTAAATATTAAATTACCTTGAATTGAAAGAAATGACTCCATCTCTGGTATGGTATATGGGTCTACGTAGACATGGGCAATATCCATGTTGATGTGTTTGGTTCAAAGAAGGGATGTCTTAGCCTCGTAAAGAAGGCAACTGTTGCTGATGTAGTGTGATCGGCAATGGTGGTCGTGACAACTCCACTTGACGAATATAGTTCATAGAAGTAAGGTTTCTTTCTCTAAAGAAACTTGAATCCACTGAACAAATTTTTGTATGTTCTCTAAGAACATAAAAAATACAAATATGTGCATAAGTACATGATCTTTGGAATATCACAAAGAAAGAGGATAAAGTCAGCGTACACTTGTAACACCCTAGTGTTTCGGAAGTCAAAGTCAAAGTCAAGATTGAAGTCAAAGGAAGAAAAGATTGCTAATTGCAATCTGTCTCTCCTTGCTCAATTCCTGTTTTGACTTCTTTGACTTATAGTTAGTCTATTTTATGTGCTACGTTAGTTGTATTATGTGGAGTAATTATTATGAATCGCAGTAATCGATGTATACTTATCGCTATGAATCGCCTTACGACTGTAAACAATGGGAAGTAACAATGCGATAAAGTCAACTAAACGCTAATCGAACTAATCTAATCCACATCGCGCTCGCAACTCGAATTTCGCATTTTGGTGATTGTTATACGTGTGTGTGCCTTATGTGTTACTTGTGCATGTTGATCATTGTTATGTGTGGTAATCAATCGAATCGCAATCGAACTCAATCGCAATCGAATCGCAAACGCAAAACGAATACGAAATAAGGATGATTGTATGTTAATATAGGATGATAATTAGTGGAGAAGAGATAGTGCGAGATATGAGTAGTTGGGATTAAAAGTAATTTGATTAGGAAACTCCATCGCATCGCAACACTCGCGATCGAAATCGAAACAGCAAAACTCGTCACGCCAAGCACTAGAACCAGGTGCCAACCGTCCGGATTGCTATCCGACCGGGCTGCCATCCGTTCGAGGCACCATCCGACCGGGCTGCCACTCGGGCGAGATGCCATCCGACCGGCCAGCCCTTTCCACTTAGGGAATCCTATAAATACCCCATGTCACTTTCATTCTTTCCACTTTTGGAAACTCTCTGACCGGACAGCTCGTGCTCCTCATCTTTCCTCGATTTCTCTCAATTCCGGCTAACCTTACTCTCAAACGCTCCCTTCAATCCATCAACCGCTATGAGTATACTCGATCCCTTTTTGCTTTCGCACTTTTGGGTGTTACATACGTTACTTATACGAAATCACATCGAACACACTACACAATACTTTTAATGCTAACCGTTACTGCATGTTATACGTGACTTAATGAATGCTTGTTTGTTATGTGTACACATGGAATGTTGTCTACCTGCCTTAGCAACGATAGTACTATAGTTTGGACTCAGCACCCGTTCACACGGGGGTTGTTAAGGACAATTACTTGCATGAATTACAATGGTGATCATGTATTGCGAACTGCCTTGGGCAGTCAACCTGCAGTCATTGGTATCGATAGGTTCATGTCGATAACTAACATGCCTCGTTTTACTCAGTGTACGTGCTGGTTATGCGTAAACTATTTCGAACTCTATATGCTAATATCAAACTTGTATGCTCGTCTTTACACTATGTGTATTGACTGTTATTTTAACGTACGTGACAGGTGCTTAAGGTATCTATTTGCTTGGAAATCAAGGCTATGAAAGAGTCTTAGTGACCAACAAATAGTTGTCTGTACTTTTGAAACCTGAGTTGTCGGAACAGAACAATTTGCCTAGATTTTTGTCTATAATAATTATTTTATCTTATATGACATGGTATGGGACGTGTTACTTAAAATATTTGGTAAATGTAATTGTTATGGAAACTTCTGGACAATCTGTTTCGCTCAGTGTCGCGCCCCGATGTTTCCGTCATCGGTTGGGGTGTGACAACACTAAATTAAAAAATAGTCATAAGGGGTTTATATGACCTATCACTATGAATCTCTTGACTTGATCTTATCTCCCGAGGAGTAGTGACGATAGTATAAACCAAGTCTTTGGCGTCTTGATCTTATCTCCACGCTTTGGCAAGAATTTAAAAAACCCAAAGTCCTATACCAAAACCTCTAACCCTCTTTCACGCAACTAACATGTTTGACACCACATAGACATGGAAAACATGAATGTTTCGCGCTAGCGACAACACAAGGTTATTAGTACGTTTTTAAGGATTTAGAAAACTCACTTTCAATATGTTATTCCTTACATAAAGTCATTAGCACACACACACCTCCTTGTTAATCCAATGCTTGTTTTAGTTAACTCCCCATCCACAAGAACCTTAGCCAAGCATGGTTTCAAAGATAGTTTTTAACAAACTTTGAAAGATTATATTAATCATCACGAGATCGATAATTACCTAATGATTGTTCTTTCAAGTCCTAATTATTACAATGATTAGAGAAAGTGGATTGAAGAAGAGTGTGTTGTGGGAGGGAAGGAAAGAATTGACCAAAAGATTAGAGAGGTGAAAGCCTTTATTTATAGTGCTGGTGGCGAGGCATGACCCGTGCCTGGACAAAATTACCGGATCTTGAGTTGGGTGCCAGGCATGAGGCGTGTCCCCGAGACACGACTCGTGGTCAGTTTTGTGGGTCCCGCTACATTTTCTAAAATCTTCCAAGATAAGTTTTGTCGTCTAGTGGTCGAGGCACGGGTCATGTCTCGCTTTCTTCTTGGCTGGCTTTTAAAACGATCCTTCAGAAGATGCTTGTCCAATTTAAGTTAAGGCACATGACGTGCTTGGACTCCATGTCAGCAGAACTTCTGTTTTTCGCCCAGACTTGCTTCGTTTGTTGGGTTTGGGTTTGTTATGTCCTAAAAATAAGAAATAAACTAAATTATGCTTATTTTAAATATATTTCCAAAAAACCAATAAAAAGTGGATTTATTTTTATACGAAAAATGTATATTTGTATAGATATTAGATGATAATGCCAAAAAATTGCTCAATGTCAAGTATGAGAGTTTTATACAAATGCGGATATAAGCATAATTAACTATAACACTGTTCGTTATGTACAACAAAATTTTAATGAAAACCCAACTATATGGTCAATCAAGATAACTCTCTCTAATATGAAAATCAAGAGCAAGAGCTTGAATAATTAAGAAACAAACATCAAGAATGGATCCATCAAACCAAAAGTATCGATTATGAAATATGCAAAAAGTACCGAATTGGTACAAAAATAGCTCAGTATAATACAATACTGGTTCAGTACCGATACCCGAGACCAAATTAGCATCCCTAATATTGCTGACAACATATGTTCACCAATTAAGTTTGCAATTAAAATATATATCACCGATGATCTATAATTTAATATATGTACAATTATCTTTTCTGATACATAAGAACAAACATTATAAATCCACAATGTCACTTTGTTTCATATAAAGTTTATGAAGTATTTGATTCACCTTCATCAATGGATCAAAATATTTTGTTTGATTATTTAACGAGGGAATCTTAACTAAATATTTTTAATTTTGATTCAATTAAAAATTTTTATTACTAAATCTTAATTAAACTAGAATTACTAACACATCAAATCGTTAACCGGATTAACAAATATTCACTTGAAACTGGATTCTTCAAACTCATATGATTGTTAATTGTGAATTACAATTACCTATACATTACCTATACATTAAAAACAAAATCAAATGAACACTAACACTACAAAGGGGATAAGCTAAAAACAAAACCAAATTAACAATAACACTACAAAGGGATAAGCTAATAGTATTGGTATTAGTATCGGTACCAGTACCAAAATTACCAAACCGAGTACATTTTCGGTACCGACTTTTTACATTTTCGGTATCGGTTTTTACCCTTAAATACCGGTACCGTGTCAGTGTCGTACCAGGTATATTCGGTACCGCTACCCACTTTTGGGGGTTTTTGGTACCGAGCTCATTCCTAACATCACCTTCGAGCTCATGCCACGTAGCAACGCAAGTAATTGCACCGTTTAGATTGTTTTTCATACACGTGGTAAGTAAATTATATTTCGTTTGAATGAGGTTTTATATACACAACTTTTTTTTTGTCTTTTTCTGTAATGAATGGATTGTAACATGTAAAATTAACTTGGATATTTAAATTATTGATGAGCAAATGGTATCAAATCCTATAATCAAACCGGTATCGTATCGGTACCAAATTTACTATAGCAAATCATTTTCGATACCAATTTGGTACCCACCTTTTGGCGTTTTCAGAATCGTTACTTTAGGTTCGACACCGGTCTAGCACCATACCTGTATTTACTTATTTTTAACTTCAAATACCATACTGTATAGTACCAAACATTTTCGGTGCCGGTACCTAATTTTGATTATTTTCGGGATCGGTACTTTCAGTGCCATTACCGGTACCGAGCTCATCCATATTTTAAAGTGTTAGTAACGTCATAACTGAACTGAACTGAAAACAACCGAATTTCCAACGTGTAGGACGTGTGGTCCTACTATTATATATCAGATTATTTAAAATCGTTTTTTTTTTTGGACGGAGTAACTATCGTTACTATGTCATTTTTATGAATTTTATCTATGTTTTGATATTCAGTATCCGTTTGTCGTTATGAGCACGCGTTTTGCAGACATTGGATCCCCGCCTCAACGCGGGGTCGAAAAATCAACTAGTTGGTTTTATAAATCCATAGCTTATACTAGTATTTATACTTAGGATTATATATGTGATAAAATTTTAAATTAATGACAATTTTATTATTTTAGATACCTAAGAATCAGAAACTAGCTGAATTAATCGTGAACTGATTCAAAAATATATAAAGATTATATGATGATATAGTTTCATGTTTGGTGCTCATGATTTGGCTTGAGTTTGTGAAGTGTTTTACGTCAAATCATAAGTAGAAGTCTTATTTTGACCAGAATTTTCTTGGATGATTTTGAACACAATCACCGCTTTCATTTTCAAAACTTTGACCACTTTTCATGATGGTTGTAGGGTATTTTTTCCATTATGAAGTCATTAATATTTATGGTTATTCTATTTAATTGTACTTTTATAACATTATTATAATTGTAAAAAACTAAAAGCTGTATTTTAAACTTTACAGGTCTAATTTCTGTCCCTTGAAAAAAAAAAAAAAAACTAATATCATCATTCATCACTAATTTACCCAAACCTATAGTTTTTTTAGTTACCCATTTAACACTGGTTTAAATTAAGGACTAGCATCTCAATAACGCTCTCTTTGGTGCATTTCAATCACACCTACAATAGATAGCCTTATAAAATTTATTACCAACATAGGAAATAGTATGGAAAATTAGAACACATTTTTTTCTGTTATAGAAATCTAGAATCATAGAAGATTAGATGTTTTAACTTGAAGACTTTATCCAAATGGGCGACCCACACAAACATCATGATTATGATCGAAAGCCGTTGAGAAATTGAAGGCATGATTTAAGCAAACCGACTTTTACTCAAATCTTATTTACACTAGTTTTTTTTTTTTTTTTTTTTCTAAAAGAGTTCAAATTACTATAGTTATTTTTTCTAAAAGAATTCAAACGACTATAACTAAAAGAATTCGAATTAAAATTGCACATAGAACTACTAGGTTAGAACCCCGTGTGTTACACGGGTTGAATAAATGTAATTTTAAAAACTAAATTAAAATAATTATTCTTTAAAAATCTCGTTTATTACACGGGTTGAACAAATGTAATTTTATATATTAAATAATAAAAAAATTATATCTCTAAGAACCTCATGTATTGTACTGAATAAATGTAATTTTATATACCAAATAATAAAAACCCGTGTATTGTACGGGTTGAATAAATCTAATTATATATACTAAATAATAAAAAAAGTTATATCTTTAAAAACAATGTGTATTACACGGATTAAATAAATGTAATTTTGTAACATTGTATATTACACGGGTTAGATAAATGTAATTTTATAAACTAAATGATAAAAAAAATTATATCTTTATAAACCCTGTGTATTATACGGGTTGAATAAATCTAATTGTATATACTAAATCATCATCATCATCATACTCGGTAAATCCCACAAATAGCAAAGCTAAAGTAGAGTCTGAGGAGAGTAAGATGTAGAGGCTGCTTTCAGTAAGACCCCCAACTCGATAGTAGTTTTGTATCAAGCTTTGGACATAAGGCACATAACACTCAGCAATCGGGACAAAGACCGATTAGTGCATGTTCCCTTTTGTCGTTCTGCCATCAACGCCACCACATGATGATGATGCATGATTAACCGTTTGCCGCTTTTAACGTTATTTTCACAAACTTAGTGAAATAACGTTAAAATTAGTGCAATTTCACTTTTGCCCTCCGAACGTCCACACATATATACATTATTTAAAAGTTAGATTAGATTATATATGAAATTAAGTGTATAACAAAAAGTTTTTATGAATTTCATATAGAATTAATTGGAATCCTTTATTAAAAGTAGGTTAGATTATATATGGGCTTATATATGTGAGTAGTTGTGATAATGAATGGTTGAATTTTGAGTGTTTTGAAATGCGAATTTGATTGTGATAGATTATATTTTAGTTTTAAAACTTCTAGAATGATTGAATCAAATAAAAGGATTATGATTTCCTAGAAACAAATATGCCTATATCTATGATCTATCATTGTTGTTCCATAACTCTTGATTATCGATCCATGCCGTGAAAGCATTCCTTTCACCAACAAATAGACGTGAACTCTATCGTTGATCTTGTCTTTAACCTTCTTGAACAAACATTGATAACAATGTGAAAAATTGGAATTCTATTTTTTACAAATTTAGTACATATATTCCATTCCGTTAGTATGTGATGTGTGTCGGTGTGTATATATTTTTGATGTATATTTAAGCCATTTTTACACTTTTAATCAAGTTTTAAATTTATAAAACACGATATTCACTAACACTAAACACACATATGGGCAAGTGCACCCATCGTGGACGTAGTATAGTGTTGGTAAGATACCGAGGTCGTCCAAGGACACAAGAGCTTTTAATACCGGTTTATCCTCAACGTCTAATCAAATCAAAAAGGTTAGAAAAATGTTTTAAACTAAGAAAATAAAAACTAACTAAATGCTGAAAATAAAAATAAAATAAAAACAGATAGACAAGATGAATCACTTGGATCCGACACGTGTATTAGTATAACCTTTGATTATTTTCGCACTTTTGCACTTGTTTAAGAGATTATCTTAGTTATTGTAGTAGGCCCCTCTTTTGAAGGCGACGTTACCCTCAACCCAGTAGTTTGAGTCAGCAAGGATACAATCCTAAAGGGTCGGATTATTGAAAGATAATGAATTAAGTTATTAATGCAAATTGTGGTAGGCCCCGCTTTTGGCGGTGACGTTACCCTCGGCTAAGTAGTCTGAGTCAGCAGGGATACAGTCCTAAATAGCCGGGTTATAGTATTAATAGTAGTTAACTTATGAGGGGGTCAAAGAGTTTGGATCCCCGCCATCCAATACCTATGGGCATTGAAGGAGATCCTACTAAATTTGACCCAGGTCCCAAGCAGGACCTCTAAACGCTGAACAAGGGCAAGACCCTTACCAAACTGTTCCCTTAACCCCCGACCAGGTAGCCAACATACCTCCATATAGACCGTGGAGATATGAATGGTGAAAATCTTTTATTTTATATAGACAGTAAAATAATGCCAAGACACCACGGACAAACGATAAGGAAAGATCACCTTCAACATAAGTAACTAGTTATTAAAGTCATTAATACAAAACCAAATAAAAAGTGCAAAAGATTAAAAATAAAAAGTATTATACTAAACACTTGTCTTCACCAAGTGATGTAAGAGACTTAGGCAAACATGGCCTTGATTGTCAAGAACTCTTACGATCAATCTTGGATCCCGAGACGACTCACACACTCTACGATGGACAATGGATGATGGTGGTGGATGATGGTGTTATGGTGGTGGTGGGTGGTGGATGAAGTGTGAGAGAGGTGGTGTGCCAAGGGATGAGAGAGAATGAAGCCAAGCTCCTCTATTTATAGGCTGGACAGAAGGCTGGACACGGCCCCGTGTCCGCTGGACACGGCCCCGTGCCCGTCTGACATTCTCTCACTTCATTAATTGTAATTGCGAATTACAATTAATGCGCCTGCTGTACTTTCACCACGCCCCCGTGCTCGCTGGACACGGCCCCGTGGTGGGCAATGGAAGCTTCTACTGGTTTGTCTTTTCTGCTGCTTCCTGGGCACGCCCCCGTGTTCGCTGGACACGGGGCGTGTTCAGACTCTGTTTCTTCTCCTTTGCCTTGGGAGGTGCCGTTGAGGGTCCGGGCAATCCACTTTTGTTCCTTTTTCTTGTATTTATGGTAGAATTAGTTGTCTTTTTGCTTCTTTTGTGATTTTGAGCTCATTTCATCCTGAAAATACAAAAGGAAGACAAAAACACTCTTTTTCCAACATTAGTACTAAAAAAGGGTTAGTTTTATGCCTTAATTGATGTGATTTATATGTTGCATTTTACACACATCAAATACCCCCACACTTGAACTTTTGCTTGTCCTCAAGCAAAACTCTTTAAATGTGGCTTACACTCCCAAATGGAATAGGTAGAAGAGAAGTTTTTTAGCTTGTCCTAGAGTGTCGGGAATCCAAGGTTTTTATAGGTTTTATTTTTATTTATTTACAATCCTATTCGTTATGATTTATTTTGAACTTTTCATAAGATGAATTACTTATTTGGGCATACCATGCCTTATTAAAATTTCATTTATATACAAGTTCACATACCTCACGGGAGATCACTCAACACTCGGCCGAAGGTGTATATTTTAGTGAATCACTCGAGAGCGGCACGGAACTTACGTCTTCCATAGGCTTGCCAAGCAATCAATCCTCCTCCTTTTTAACTTTTTACCTTTGTAAATATCAAGAGGACTTTTTGGGTGAAGGCTTGGGTTTAAAGGTGGGTGGTTGGTTAGTGGTTAGTAAAAAGGGCGAAAATCGTAACAAGTGTCGGTTTTCGTGAAGTACCTTGTTTTTAGTGACTTTTTATTTTGAAGTATTTCTCCAAACAAGCTTTTATAGCTTTTGTTTGTTTTTGACTTCATCATCATCATCATTTTTTTTTTTTTGATCGTCACATAAAAAGGTGAGTTTACGAAAAAGCGAACTTGTTACTAAAATAAAAAAAAAATAAAAAGGTTTTTGGTGGGTAAAAAGGGTTTTGGGGTAATGAAATGAAAGGTTTAGGCTCAAAGGGGCTATCTAGGGGGATTTTGGGTAGGTAAAAAAAATGAAAAATAATGGTTTTGAAAGAAAAAATGGTTAGTCCTAATGCCTCCATCATTTACTTACTTGGGTTTAAGTTGGTAAGGACCGGGAATGTATCGTCGTGGCAAGTTCTAGATTTGTAAGGACCGAGCGGCTATTCACACAAGAAACGAAAAATGAGCATTTAATCTAAATATGTGTATTTTTGTGCTCAATAAAGGCTCAAAACTCACTTTTGTGGGAATGGGTTTTTTAATGTGACCAAGCATATATAATCGAATTTTTAACTAGACTTGTTATGTCGTTTCATAATTTTCTTATGTTGGTTCTTTTTTTTATCACGACGCTATCGGTTGTAAACTTGTAAAAATATTACCTTTTTTAGAACTTGTTATTCCCAACTTAAACTAAGACAAGTAAATAAAAAAATGAAAAAGTTTTTGAAAAAAAATTTGGGGTGTTTAGCGGTTCCAATAGAGTTTTGTGTAAGGCTTGTGTTTAGGATTTTGCAAAATTTCAAGGGTTTTAGCATCCCCCCCACACTTAAATTACACATTGTCCTCAATGTGTCCAAAAATAATGTTTTTGGTTGATTAGAATGTATAAAAGTGGGTTAAAAAGCAAAGATTTATGTTACTGGCATCCTGGACACGGCCCCGTGTTGACCGGGCACGGCCCCGTGGTCAAGTGCCAGTAACAAAAATTACAGAATTGAAACAGAAGCCTGGACACGGGGGCGTGTCCGCTGAACACGGCCCGTGTCCAGTTACCTGAACTGGGTGATTTTCTGCAGGGGCTCAGCACGGGGCCGTGTTGGTTGGGTACGGCCCGTGTTGAGCCTTCTGTGATGGAGATTTTTGTCGGGTTGCTCTGTTCTTCGTGCATGGTTCCATTTTTCTCGTTCCCTTTTTCATCCATTACCACCATGAGTGTGTTTTATACTTACGACAACCATCAATCATAAAAACCATCATAGCATTGCAAATCATAGAGAGATTACATAAAGTTAGCTAAAAAAAACTAGGGGATACATAAGGTTATCATAAGGGTTCTACTTATTTAAGAAAATTTCGGGAATAGCTTCCCGATGTAGTAACTCTCTCTAGCCGATGGCTCCTCGGTTGTCATTCAAAGCCATTCTTCTATCTCCCCTGGGAGGTAAAAGGTAGCTTCATTCTCCTCGGTGTCTCGAGGAGGAACGCTCACCGGGACTCCTTGCACCACCCTCGGTTGAGGTACTTGGTGCATGGCGTGCCATTCTGCTGGAATGATGACCTCGGGTACTACATTCCACGCCCTTTGGGTTATCACCGGAACCAAAGGCGGGGAAGCGAGAAGGTTTAATCTCTGGTGCAGGAGATTTACTTCTCGTAGGCAGCCCTCCAAACCTACCGTCAGATGATTAATACGATCCACCAAAGCTTCTTCTACTCCTGTCATCTCGTCTATGGCTTCCCTCAAAGCGTAAATGTAGTTTACTAGGGAATCTTCTGCCGTGGACGACCTCCTTCCATTTCGGTTATTTCTCGAAGATGTTCCGCTGTTTCTGCTGGCCATTTTCTGCGAAATAATCCGAAGATAACTAAACTTTTGCAAAACAGTACCTCGAACACGGCCCCGTGCTCAGTGAGCACGGCCCCGTGTTCAGCTATCTGCAAGATTTTTGTCTAACGACTCCAGGTTTTTAAATTATTTTAATACACTTTTATTGTGTTTTAAGCTTAGATAATTTAAAACAAAGTTATAGAACTAACTTTAGACAAGAATCCGTAGCAAAAACTCCTACAAACCTTTCATAGAAGGTTGGAATCATGGGTTTCCAAGCTTCCATGGAGGTAAGGTTTGAAAAATTTTTGGAAGAAGGAGAAATGAACAAAAGTGGAAAAGACAAGATGGTCCTTAGGAACCTTCTTTTAGCACTTACCTAGGATGGTATATGTGAAGATCCTAGGAATCTCTGCTTGGTGAAGTGGTAAAAAATGAGCAGGATTCAGGCTGCATTTAAAGAAAACGACAGCACACTGGACACGGCCCCGTGTCCGCTGGACACGGCCCCGTGTGCAGAGAAAATCCTGACACATTTTGTCCGTATTCTGACAGAATCAGCAGAGAATCTTCTGAGTGAACACGGGGGCGTGTTGACCGGGCACGGCCCCGTGTCGGCAGGCTGTTTTATGGAGTTTTGTTTCTTACTAAGGAGCTAATCTATATCGGGTGGCTCTTGACTTGTTGGAACAACGCCAAAGTGCCTAAGATACCTTAATTGTCCTATACTAAGGCGAGAACGCAAGAGGTTGTCGGTGAGGGTAATTCCTATTTTCATTCTAGGTGGACAAGTCCAACCCTTTCCCGGGCTCTCGTTAAAGAAGGTGTATGCCGAATCGCTCAGGTCTATGTATGCATCGAACGAAGTCGATGGGGAGTCCTTCACGGCACAATCGGCACAGGGACGACTATCGTCCGCGTCTTTTCTAGGTAAGAAGGTATTTTCGGGAGCAACGAGGTTGTCGGAATGCGGTTCCAACATTTCCTCATGGTCATCATCTTGGGATGGATCTAAAAAATCCTTCCTAAGTTCTTTTGACCAATTGAGAAGTAGTTCTTCTAGTTGAAATAACTCGTCAAGGAGCATTTCTCCTAGAATATCTGGCTGGGCGCATTCGAGGGAGAAATAGTGCTTATTTTTACTTTCGCCCCTCTTAAGGTTACAAGGAATCGGTGGGTCTATATAGTGGGGCCTATAAGTGAGGAAAAAACATTTTAATTCCTCATGTTCGCCTCCACATATTCGACACCACAAACCATAAGAGTGCCGAAAGTAAAAAGAATTACTATTACTCATGTTTGTGTCAGAAATTACCAACCGCCGGGATCTAACGGTTCTGTTTTCAGCAACTGAATCTTGGGCACGGGGGCGTGTTGAGTAGACACGGCCCCGTGTTCAGCCTACTGTCTGACTTAAAACAGGATTGCCAGTTCCAATGATTGAGCACGGGGCGTGTTCAGCGGGCACGGCCCCGTGTTGAGCTCTGCAGAAGCTAAAAATCTAAGAAAAATCCTAAAAAAATCAAAGAAAAGTAAAAATATGATTAGGCCGTTGATTCCTAACTTTCTTAAAATCCTTGTGTCCCCGGCAGCGGCGCCAAAAACTTGATGTGTGTCGGTGTGTATATATTTTTGATGTATATTTAAGCCCTTTTTACACTTTTAACCAAGTTTTAAATTTATAAAACACGATATTCACTAACACTAAACACACATATGGGCAAGTGCACCCATCGTGGACGTAGTATAGTGTTGGTAAGATACCGAGGTCGTCCAAGGACACAAGAGCTTTTAATACCGGTTTATCCTCAACGTCTAATCAAATCAAAAAGGTTAGAAAAATGTTTTAAACTAAGAAAATAAAAACTAACTAAATGCTGAAAATAAAAATAAAATAAAAACAGATAGACAAGATGAATCACTTGGATCCGACACGTGTATTAGTATAACCTTTGATTATTTTCGCACTTTTGCATTTGTTTAAGAGATTATCTTAGTTATTGTAGTAGGCCCCTCTTTTGAAGGCGACGTTACCCTCAACCCAGTAGTTTGAGTCAGCAAGGATACAATCCTAAAGGGTCAGATTATTGAAAGATAATGAATTAAGTTATTAATGCAAATTGTGGTAGGCCCCGCTTTTGGCGGTGACGTTACCCTCGGCTAAGTAGTCTGAGTCAGCAGGGATACAGTCCTAAATAGCCGGGTTATAGTATTAATAGTAGTTAACTTATGAGGGGGTCAAAGAGTTTGGATCCCCGCCATCCAATACCTATGGGCATTGAAGGAGATCCTACTAAATTTGACCCAGGTCCCAAGCAGGACCTCTAAACGCTGAACAAGGGCAAGACCCTTACCAAACCGTTCCCTTAACCCCCGACCAGGTAGCCAACATACCTCCATATAGACCGTGGAGATATGAATGGTGAAAATCTTTTATTTTATATAGACAGTAAAATAATGCCAAGACACCACGGACAAACGATAAGGAAAGATCACCTTCAACATAAGTAACTAGTTATTAAAGTCATTAATACAAAACCAAATAAAAAGTGCAAAAGATTAAAAATAAAAAGTATTATACTAAACACTTGTCTTCACCAAGTGATGTAAGAGACTTAGGCAAACATGGCCTTGATTGTCAAGAACTCTTACGATCAATCTTGGATCCCGAGACGACTCACACACTCTACGATGGACAATGGATGATGGTGGTGGATGATGGTGTTATGGTGGTGGTGGGTGGTGGATGAAGTGTGAGAGAGGTGGTGTGCCAAGGGATGAGAGAGAATGAAGCCAAGCTCCTCTATTTATAGGCTGGACACGGCCCCGTGTCCGCTGGACACGGCCCCGTGCCCGTCTGACATTCTCTCACTTCATTAATTGTAATTGCGAATTACAATTAATGCGCCTGCTGTACTTTCACCACGCCCCCGTGCTCGCTGGACACGGCCCCGTGGTGGGCAATGGAAGCTTCTACTGGTTTGTCTTTTCTGCTGCTTCCTGGGCACGCCCCCGTGTTCGCTGGACACGGGGCGTGTTCAGACTCTGTTTCTTCTCCTTTGCCTTGGGAGGTGCCGTTGAGGGTCCGGGCAATCCACTTTTGTTCCTTTTTCTTGTATTTATGGTAGAATTAGTTGTCTTTTTGCTTCTTTTGTGATTTTGAGCTCATTTCATCCTGAAAATACAAAAGGAAGACAAAAACACTCTTTTTCCAACATTAGTACTAAAAAGGGGTTAGTTTTATGCCTTAATTGATGTGATTTATATGTTGCATTTTACACACATCAGTATGCTCCAAATAAGAAAGCAACATATAATCGATATTTTTTCATAAAATATAAAATAAGAGATAAGGGTAAACTAAATAAAAAAGTGTCAGTTTGGTAAATAATAATATGAAAAGGTAGGAAATTACAAATGTAGACATCTTCAATGAATGACACGTGTTCAAAATCAGGTTTCTTTTATTATATAGTAAGTATAGATAAGAATTCAAACTACTATAACTAAAAGAATTCGAATTAAAATTGCACATAGAACTATCAAAAAGTTTTCAAATGAAGTTATTTAAATGCATATAACGTCATAACTGTTTTTTTAATGGCTAACAAATCAATCTCGAGCACTCTCGAGGCTTCCACTGGACAACGGAGTACTCCGAGAGTAACGCGAGTGGTCCACCACCAATTCCGGGGAAAACCCGGTAAACCACCCGCCCGTAGGCACGACAGTAAATTACCAGTAAAACTCGTTTGACTCAAGGATCAAACCCAGGTTTCCCTGAGTCTCCTATCACTGCCCACCAGTGCCTCACTCCTTTTTTACACCAAATGAGAATTGAACTTGAGTCTTCAAGATAAGTGTTTTAAAGTAAATTATCTTAAAATTAAACTCTTTAGAACTATGTTTAGCACATTTGTTATTATAAACTTCTAACCTATTAAAATCAGGTTAGGTAAAAAGAGGTTTTCCATATCTCTTTGATCTTAAAGTTTCGATGAATAAGACTGAATTAGTGGTAAAATAGTAAATACCACGAAAAAAGAAATGGTTTAAATGATATTAAAAGTAATCACGTTCATGTTAACTTTTCTTGTTTTAAATCTAGCTGCATCAATTTTTTAAGCTCAAGGACCTTTTCATACCATATTTCTTCTTTACAAAACTTATTCCAGAAACTTACGAATTGTATTATGTTTATCTTAGATATAATATTGTTATAAATTTTATAAATGAATATTAATTTTGATGCAATGTGATCATAATGATCAATGCATCTAAACTAATTACAACGTGCGTGTAACATGGCAATGATGCGTCTAAATTATCTAGTTCATACAAATGAAGAAACTTGGTTATTATAATGGTACGTCTAAACCACTACAATAACGTGTCTAAAACTACTTGTAAAATTATCTTTTGCATATTTTCACACCCATTTCTGGTTTAATTTAGTTTTCTGTCAACAAACTAAATCTAATAAATATACATTACAATATGTTATTATTGAACTTGTTAAGCAACATGTAATTATTAAGAACTAAATTTTAGTTTCAAATTCATAGGTTTATATTAATTACCACATCATCGATCACCAACGTTGTGTCTTCCATCACCTTCACGACTTCACCCCTTCAGTCTCAAAACAAATTTGATTTCATTTCAAAGTTAGTTTAACTTCAGAAACTAACACAACAAAAGTAAGGTTGGAATTGTTCAAATTCATAAAACTTGGTAGATAATCACGGTAAGTAACTAACAAATATGTTTAGGCAAATATTTAAAATATCATGATATGGAACATGAAATAAGTCTCTAAAGTCAGAACTTGAATTTTACTTTTTATAACTAAGTTTCTAAACTTATAAAACTTAATAAAAGGGTTTTTATACACGTTTAGAAACTTAGTAAATAAAATAAAAATAAAAAATAACTATCTGTTTAGTTTTATATAAAAAAACAATTTTGCAATAATGCCTCTTTTAGCATCGAAACCTTAGAAAAAACAATCACATATTAATAGTAGTTTATGACCTATGTATGGGCCTGGTTGTTTCAACCTTTTTGTAATTTGTACTAAATGATTTCATTTAATGATAGAAGACTAATACATTGAGATAAAACAAGCGGGCAATAATCTGCCTATGCATGACACGTTAAACACGATTAAGTAGCTTCACAATCATTGACGCAAGGAAACCAAAATATCGAATGCAAATGGCGTAAACATGTATTGGTTGCCCAGACACGCTTTCTTGTGTTTGTGTTTGGTCACTTCATTTACAGGTTTAGATTATGAACTAGTTAATATTTAAAAATGTAACACCAAAAGTAATGTTATATAAATGATTAGATGTAAGGAGGGAGGGGGAGCAAAAATCAAGGGTAGATGAAATGAAGACCAGAATACCTCACAAAAACTGACTACCTTGTTTTGTATGGGTGTCAACCCTAATATATTCTTCCTACTTTTTCTCAGCAAAAGATTCCCATGGTGATTTTGACCCTTCACACAAAATTTTATCATTATTATTATATTGTTTTTTTTCCTAACTATTCTGTCTCTTACCTAGAGATAGATAAGGGATTTAATTAGCTTATTACTACATTTTATATCAAAAGTACACATAAAATACTTATTCTAAAACATAAACTACTTTATGATTTTATAAAACTTACACATTTTACTTTTTCCACTTTAAAGTTACACAAACAGTGGTTTTTAAAATTGTAAGAAAATTTTTTATTTAAGATAAAAGATTTTTTTAAAACTTATCATCTTCAACACATATGAGTATGATTACTTGAGTAGTTTAGTAAAAATATTGTGAAGTACTATGTATTTATTACTTGAGTGTTATAGTACTAAAATTATAAATTGTAACATCCCAAGTTCTAACTATATTTACAAAAACCTTTTATAATCATGTAAAATTAATAGTTATTGTTCATTTTTTTGAACAACAAAGAATCTCATGTGTAAACTCACCCCTCTCGGGGTTATGTTCAAGGTCAATTCCTCGACCACCGTGAGACCGTACCCCCGTGATGCGTGGGAACCAGATGAAATCCGTAAACTTTCGCCCCGCGTCAGGTTCGGACCCGGGATTAAAGCCCCAGTTCGTCCCTTCATCCAGATGTCCCTCGAAAATGGCCTAAACAGGAATCAAACATGTGTCTCCACTATGGAGGACATACCTTTTGAACACTGAACCAAGATCTCAAGACCTGTGTTTCCACCTGTATCCCCAATAGTTATTGTTCATTTGACGCTTGGTATTGAGTTGTATTGTTTAAAATGGAGCTTGAGCTAAATAAGACTTGCTATACATGTATGAGGGTGTATTCAAATATTATAACAATATAGTTTAATTTATTCCAACATTTTTGTAAGCTAAAACACTATGAACAGAATAGTTGAATCACGATAACATTATTGGGCTATAGTATGGTTGCAAAAGTTGTTAGACGCTTCCTAGTCGAATTCGAGAATACGCGGGAAGTAGTCAGCCTAGGTGTAGAGTACTTGAAAGGTTGGTTGAGAATTATTTTTAAAGCCCTACCTAAAACCCAATATTGATGCACAATGAAAAATTATATTTTATGGATCCCCGTATGCTAGTTTCTTTTAAATAAACATTTCAATTCGCTTAAAAGAATATGAATGAATAAACATAATAATACTAGTAATAAGATAGGGTAAATGTAATTATAAACATGATTGTAATAATAATAATAATAATAATAGAGATTATTATGTTGTAGATGCTGTATTAATTCTAACTCCTTGCTGAAAGTTGTTTATATATTCTCCGCCATTATAAGAAATTTATTAATATTGCATAAGAGTTAAGAAAGAAGAAAGTTTTGTAGAAAAACAAAAATACTAGCTAGAATTCCTTTGAAAGTTAATGTAAAAGAGAATATGGTAACAAAATATATGAGCGACATACAAAACTACAGAAGTGTTAATAAGCATACAAGACAAGATATGGACACATGATGCATATGTACTTTTAGGAAGTACAAGATTCAAGGAAACTAGTTTACAGAATGCAACGGGAAGGTTAAAGGTAATACAAATATCCTACACTGTTGTGTAAAACACTACTTTATTTTTTTAACGCATATGAACGGGGTGGAAGTGGCAAGGGGTGTGGCAAGCCCCTTTGTCACATGGGGAACACCGCCTAGAAGTCCACCTGTGGACAATTTAGTCTAAAAACTTACTTTGGACACTATAAATTTATTTGTATTTCGTGGGCACTAATTCACTCACTAGAAGTCCATTGTGAGCAATTTAGTCTAAGATAAGTGTTTTACGTTTTCACACAACTTTCCACCATAAATTTGTTGGTGTCATGACTAGGTTTAATATTTATATATCTTTAGTACATAATAATAAATAATGGATTGACAATGATAATTAAATTGCAAGTCTAAATAAGTAAATAATAAAACTTAAAAGTGTTAGTACTTTTATATATATTTAGTATGTAATAATAATTAATGAATTGGTAATAATTATGTACTTATAAAACTAGATAAGTAAATCGCAAAAAATTAAAAGAGTTAGTAGTTTTATATATTTTTAGTATGTAATAATAATTAATGAATTGGTAATAATGATGTAATTCTAAGACTAAATAAGTAAATGACAAAATTAAAAGAGTTAGTGGTATGATCAAAGAGTTAGTAGTTAGTAGCATGATTAAAAGAGTTAGCATGGGTTAGTAATGTTAGACATGCTAATAATATGTTAGTTAATAATATTATCTAGGTTAGACATAATAAGAACTAGTTTAATACCCGTCCGTTGGACGGCTTACGCTAACAACGTAACAAACAAAGATAATGTATATTGAGGGTGTTCGGGAACGCTTCTCCTTTTCTTCTTTTCCATATCTTTTTTTGAAAAGGTTGCAACCATCTAACTTTTCCTTTTCTTCTTTTCAAACCACTAAAACACATTCTCAAAACACATTATCCAAATACTACAAAAATGACATATTAACTTTTAAGAAGTCAAAAACTTAAAAGGAGCTCAAAATAAGCAATCCCAAACACCCACATTAAGTGGACACAAGTCTAAACAACATTATAAACAAAAGCACCATTTTTAATTTATAAAAGGAAAACGAACGTGAACAGTGTACAACCACACAACAATATAAAATAAAAGTGATAGAGTGACAAAACATGAAATGGTGTCATTTTAATGCAAAGTAAACGGTAGGTAACATTGTGGGAAAGTGTTGTAACAGTCAAACATGGTTTACTCCCTCAATTTTTTCGGCTTTTGGATCGTCCTCTTTATCCTCAAAGATGGCCTTTTTTCGACTTGTTGACTTGATGCATGGTGCCCATTTGTCAAAGTTGGTGTATTTTTTGCATCGTCTACTGAGGCAACCTCATGGTTCACATCAACAACCACTTGAAAGTTGTTATATAAGTGTGAGTGTAAGGAATATAAAGTATATACACAAACCTTGTTTACATGTAAAAACAATTACCGATGACGTAGTTTCTTCTTGCTGATTCGTTGTCTGGTCCGCATCTGACAAGTTTGGTGTATTTTTGGCATCGTTTGTTAGGGGAGACTTAGAAATGTCATAATCAACCTCATGTTCCATATCAACAATCACCTAAAGTTGTTACACGCGCTTTATTTGGTAATTTTGTATCATTTTCATTTAAAAGTTTTTATTGATTTAGTTTTATGTGGGAATGTCACCTCTTGAATTATATTTAAATAAATTTGACCTTTTCTTGTTCACCAATAAAGCATGATTTGAAAGAAATCACATTTTGTTTTAATTCCAACCCTTTATATATATAAATGTATGTATGTAGAGGTGTGTGTGGGGGAGAGTGGCTCGTCGCCACCGGCTTGTGGAGGACGGAGGAGCCGGAGCAGGGGACGGCGCCGGAGCAGAGGGGTGGGGAAGACGGGGTGGGGAAGACGGGGCGGTGAGCAAGGACGGGCCGGGGGACGAGCCCCATACCCCACGGTCTTAGCCAAACATGCCCTAAGTTCTTGCCTTTCACCATCCACCTCTTTTTTCTTGGGCCCAACCCCATTTAATAAACCTAAATATATAAGTCAGTGTTCACAGTTCACTCCTTTATCATTCTAAAAACCCTAAAACATCTACACACCTTCAGCCGACATCCCCTTTCACCCCTCTGCTTTCTCTGTCCGATCATCGGTGACCGGTGCCAGTTACCGGCCGGCCACCGGGGTCCCGTGCTTGCTGGCATGTCACCCCACACAACCCCAAGCTCCCTCTTCATCTTAACCCGTCGCACACACCGCTACCCTGTCCAAAGAGGGAGAGAGAGATCGGAGAACAGGAGAGGGGCTGATCACCTATTTCACGACAACAGAAGCAGCAAGTGGCGGCAGCAATGGATTCCGACAACTGTTTTTCAGGTAAAACGTACCGGAGGAGTCGGCGACCGACTTACCGGCGGTGATGATGGTGGTGGTCGACAGACGTGGCTACAGCACACGCGGGGGGGGACTTTAATTCCTTCCGACAGGTTCACCGGTAAAACCCTCTCCCCGTTTCTGTTATTTTTTTTACGATTGATGTTTGGCTGTTGATGACTGATGACGATGATGGTGGCAGTGAAGACACCCGACGGCGGTGGTGGCCGTCGCCAAAGCTTCGTTCAAGTTCAAATTTGGTTCTAGTGCTTAGATTCAGATTTCAGATTTTATTCGGTACGGCTTCAGGTAACCTAGATTCGGTATAGTTACGATCATCGACTGATTTGTGTTTTGTTTTTCAGATTCTGAACCCTAATTTTGTCACCGCCCGCTTGATTTCAATCTTATTTTACTGATTTTGTTATGTAGATTGCTTCGCAAGGTGTTACGTTTCATGACAAGTGGCCGTATGTTGTTCATATCCTAGGGCACATTTACCTAAATGATTTGTAAGTTCAGTCGATTTTTTATCCTAGGGCACATTTACCTAAATGATTTGTAAGTTCAGCTGATTTTTTATCCTAGGGCACATTTGCTGGTCATGTAACCTTTGCAGCGAAGATGTTGAAAGTTTGAAGAAACTTTATCTACACAATCCCTACATTCTTACTCTACCAGATGTGGGTCATGGAAAGGACGATATCGTCCCTAAAAATGTTCAGCAAATTTGGGTAAGACCATAAAATCTATAGTTTTATCTTTATCTATTTATTTATTTATTTTTGTGCTCATCCCTACTTTTATATCAGATACAATGCAGCGAACGGGATAAGCTTCTCCACATTCTCGCACTTTTGAAGCTCGATATTGTACAAAAGACAATCCAACATGGTTATGATGGGCTCCAATGGTTGTAGCGGTTTTTTTTAAATCAGAGGAAGGATGTATCCAAAGTTTATGTAAGTATTATGTTCTGTATTAGATAAACTTTGAGCTTTTAAGATGTCTATTATAAAGAGTTTGTTTAAGCACTTGTATATAAACATTAAGATTATATAAACATAAAAAAACCTAAGCAAGAAATAAAACACTTATGTATTTAAAACGCATAATGAATAAAGTAGAGAAGATTTAAATATCTATGTATCTAAAACACATAAATAAACATTAAAAAAGAGAAGCTTTACCTGTGTTTAAAGAGAACGTAGGAAGAATGTAGGAATCTTTATATATGTGTAGTCCTGAATTAAAGTTAGCATTAGAAATATCAATGTATCTAAAACACATAAACAATAAAAATGAGAAGCTTTACTAACCGTGGATTAATGATTTGAGAAGTGCATGAATGTAAAAGTGAAATATGACATAGGAGGTATATTTAAAGTATTCAATCAGAGCAGTTATTTTTACTTACAAGAGCGGTTAACTCTACCCACTATCACCATGTCCTAATTAGTAGTTATATTTGTAGTTATAATCCCACTCGCTCACTTCCTAAAGTTTAGGATTAAATACGTTACAGGTTTTCCTATGGTTACAATTCATTTATTTTAAGGCAACTTATTTGTGTTTTAGGGGCTTACTTTCAAGAATCAACAGATGTAAAATCTTAATGTTTATTTAAAAGTGCTAATATAATAAACATAACCCTTTTTGTGATATTTGTTTAACAATTTTTACACATATAATAGTTTACTTTTTTATACATTGACAAAACATATACATAATTCTGTTTTGCGGTCACCAATTTTTGTGTTCATCCCTACTTTAGTTTTTGAAGGAAAATAAAATGATCCAATTTTGAAACTTACCCTGAAATGATAATTTGGGCAGACCACAGGGACGTAAATGACACTTAACTCATCTTTGTAATAAGTTTTTATTTTATTTTTTTCTGCATTTTTTAATTATTTTAATATATTTTATGTATAAAGAAATATAACTTATTAAATAAAAAAGAAATAATATTATTATTTAAATAAATCATAGATTAGATAAATAAATTATTAATAGGTTAAATAAAAGTAAACGTAGGTAATAAGGTGGATAATGAGATGGATCTTTGGAATGATTTATTGTTGGAGAGAAAAGTAGGTTTAAAATTGTTTCCAAAGGGGAAACTTGCTTTTGGGGGGTTTTTAACTATTCATTGTTTTTGTTTTTTTTTTTTTTGTTCCCTTCTTGAGTTTTACTTTTTGTTTTCAAAGAATCTATTATATATGATGACTGTCGTAAGGGTCAATCAAAAACCTAAATAAGCTACGTAGATAGCGTAAGTAGGGTATCGTATCCACGGGGAATTTGTGGTTAGCGTTAAAGAAAATTAATTAAAACTAAACTATCTAAATTGGGGGTTTGTTTGTCGTTTTAAAAGAAAACACGATTTGTCACGAAAAGTGTTATCAAGATGAGAAGAAGTAACCTCCACCCGGAATCCCGAATACCCGTTTTAATATAAAAATCTGTTTTCTGATTCAAAACACCACATAGACATGGCCTCGGAATTAATGAATTTGATTAGTTAATAGGGATAGTTTTTAAGATTCACTATGCAACCTAATAACCCGTTTGATTGTATCAATTACCCACCAATTTACCAACCCGCTAACAACGCAAGAAAGTTGCCAATACGCTTAATAAATGACAAGTAATTCAAACACAAGAAACGTTTACCAATAATCCAACACAAGTGGTCAAGATATACCAGTTTACAAGAATCAGAAAAAACGAATAATTAAGTCAAACCGTGTAAACGTTCATCCGGGCGGAAGTCACTGAAAGATTTAGCCGCGCATGCTTTGTCGTTCAACTTCGGTTGTCATCCCTAGTCGTCCCAACATGCCAAAGTAACTTTGAGAGATAATAATAATCATGCACAGTTCGTCTCCTCCGTTATCTGTTGACGGCTGCTTCCCCTCAAAAATTGCCTCCCCTCTTAATTCCCTATTCACCGACATGTTAATGGGCTGCCATGTTGTGCTATGTGTAGAATAAATGTCCAGCCCTTTTAACTTTCATTACCAACTTCTTTTAATTCCACATTCTTTATTTGGCCCACAAATCATCTATAGAGCCCCCTAATAATCCATTACTTGTACTCCATGAACCCAACTTATAATTGGCCATAAGTGATGTTTTGTCCCTTGATGCTCCAATCGTATTTTCCTCTCATATGCAAACCTTCAAACACACAAATTGTATTAATCAATTTCATTAAGTAATTAATTGTTTCAACTTCTCTTATACATTTCTTTCTTCTCTCGTACTCCACAAAACACAAGACTATTTGAACACTAATTGCAATTAATACTTCTAATTCAATCTCATGTTTTTTTTTATATTTAATCTATGATAATTTATTTTATCTCAACTCATTTTTTACACAACCGACAAATATAACAACCAATCAAAGTGGTATCTTTTATAACTTTTATAACCATATCGATGCATTTTTATTATAATTAACATAAACTAGAGTGAACCTAAAATGCACCGATCAAATCCCCACACTTATCTTTTTTCGTCCCGAAAAAACTTTCTGCAATGGGATCACAATCAGAACATTGACATTCAATATATTCAGTTAATTTATTAAAACAATCTAACCACACGTTAACCAAGATTGTGAATATACGGTCCACTTAAACCCAACCGCCGGTTTCGAAGCCCTTATTTTCGATCTATTAAGTTCAAGTAATTTATAGTTGTTTATGGATCCCACACTCAAAAGACTATGACTCCACCTATTCCCGTTTCAAGCTTATGAGATTAAAAGATCTATAATCTACCGCCTTATATAAAAAACTCTTATATCATTCCGATTAAACTTTATGATGGATGAATGGATGATATTGTGAGCTCACATGCTTTTGTATACGATCAGTTCAGCGGACATACGCCATACGAGTCACCATCCCCATGGTTAATGCCATAAACTTCACGTCTTCTCTTTTTTTTTATATGTAGCTCAGATGGATTGATGGAATGTTTTTTTTTCGGGCGCCACACCGTTTCGGATTTGTTTTCACAAAAAGAAACAGGTGTGCCAGTTTAATCGGAAAAACTTATAAGTTTTTTACTTATGACGTACCTCTTATACTCTCCACAGTTTCAGTTTTACCATAGCTCCTAAGGCGGGAACCCACAAGACTCCTATTTTAAGTTATTTTATATCAAGCCTAAGGAACCTTTCAACCAGCTGGGCCTACCCACATATCCTAAGTTAGACGTGTGACCGACTGTTCCGTTATCTAATATATATAGTAATTAAATGCCAACGAACTGATTATATCTATCATTTTCCATTTTGTGCAAAAACTTTTTTGGGACATTTTCTATTTTTTTCAATTTTTTTGGATTTTTCTTTTTTCAATTTTTTTAAAATTTTTTATATTTACGACACGACACGACACTTAGACACAACTAGACAGACGCTAGTCTCCCCTCCCCACACTTAATTCCTTCATTGTCCTCAATGGAGCGAGAAACTATCTACGACACAACTACCAATATAAATAAATATACAAAGATAAATGGAACAGACTCCCCTGATTTGACGCGGTTGAATTCCTATGAGCCTTGTCCCACCACAACCGTATAGCATTTCATTCGCGGCTGCTTCAACATGGGATGCTTGTCTTGAAATTATTCGAATCACTTTCGTCCAAATGGAGATTGAGTATGGACAAAAGTGATCGTCACCTCCTCAGACTTCCCCACACTTGGGTAAACGCATCCGTGAAGATAATTAAAACCTGCAAGAACACACACGCAACACAACACAACACAACACAAAACAAAACAAAACAAAACAAAAATACAATACTCTACATCCTCGGGCTGCCTCCCGAGAGCGCTAAGTTTTAGATCTTCAGCCAGATCGTACCTGATATGCGCTACGGTGGTTTCAATGCACATTTACCCCTTGTATTTCCAATGAATGCCTGGAATTTTATATGCCATCTCCATAAGCTCGTCAGTATAATTGGCATGTTTAGAAAGCACCTGCGGGTTTGGCTGATCCACTTCACGATATATACACCGATGTCTTGTAGCTTCGCCCTATTCATCTTCTTCCTCGAACCCTCTTCCCCACACTTGTTAATTGGAATGATTGATACAGGAAGAGGTTCGATACACACATTTATCTCATCAGACTGCTGCTCTGCCTCATCATCCTCACACACCATCTGATCCACCAGTGACTCTTCATCAGATAAAGGATTCATTGGTGTGGTATTATCCTCCACAACCTCCTCCTCCATGTGAGAATAATCTCTAATATCATCAGGTAAAGGTGAGAGACGCTCTTCTATTTCTATCTTCATTTTTAACATTTGACACTTGGAAACTAGACAGCTGATTCGATATTCATCGGAAAGGTTGGGTGTTGATAAATATTTCTCGAGTTTGGACAATTTCACTTCCAACTTAGCAACCCTTTTCTCCTCCTCGGTCTGATAAGTATAGACACCCTCGGGCTCAGAATATTCCTCGGGATGATATTGTCGGTATCCCTGATACGGTCTTGAGACGTACGCATCCTTCATTTTTTTATTCCAATACTTCGGGTTTTCCAAATATACCGCGCACACATCATCATAATCATGAGTATGATCACGACCGCAACAGAAACATTGTCCATCCGTCCTTGGCTCATAATAAGCATCCTCGTCCCGATCCCATCCGTCAGAGTAATAACCATCCTCCACTGTTGTATCAGAATTGTAGAAATATGGTAGATAGGAAGAATTCTCATAGCAAGGCATCGGTAGTTCTTCTAATTTCGCTTTTTCCCGTCTATATCGGGCCTCGTGGCAACCGATACACGGGTGAAGTGGTTCCCCGCACAACTTGCATGTAGAAGAGCCACAAAATATAGTAAGATCTGTCATCCTGCACAAACACAGCTCAACTACCCACGTAAATCACGAACAAACCAGATAAAACAAAAAAAAAATTGGGTTTTTTTTTTTAGATTTTTTTAGAAAGCAAAAACAACTAACTAACTAACTAACACTAAGCGCACTAATTCCCCGGCAGCGGCGCCATTTTGATGACTGTCGTAAGGGTCAATCAAAAACCTAAATAAGCTACGTAGATAGCGTAAGTAGGGTATCGTATCCACGGGGAATTTGTGGTTAGCGTTAAAGAAAATTAATTAAAACTAAACTATCTAAATTGGGGGTTTGTTTGTCGTTTTAAAAGAAAACACGATTTGTCACGAAAAGTGTTATCAAGATGAGAAGAAGTAACCTCCACCCGGAATCCCGAATACCCGTTTTAATATAAAAATCTGTTTTCTGATTCAAAACACCACATAGACATGGCCTCGGAATTAATGAATTTGATTAGTTAATAGGGATAGTTTTTAAGATTCACTATGCAACCTAATAACCCGTTTGATTGTATCAATTACCCACCAATTTACCAACCCGCTAACAACGCAAGAAAGTTGCCAATACGCTTAATAAATGACAAGTAATTCAAACACAAGAAACGTTTACCAATAATCCAACACAAGTGGTCAAGATATACCAGTTTACAAGAATCAGAAAAAACGAATAATTAAGTCAAACCGTGTAAACGTTCATCCGGGCGGAAGTCACTGAAAGATTTAGCCGCGCATGCTTTGTCGTTCAACTTCGGTTGTCATCCCTAGTCGTCCCAACATGCCAAAGTAACTTTGAGAGATAATAATAATCATGCACAGTTCGTCTCCTCCGTTATCTGTTGACGGCTGCTTCCCCTCAAAAATTGCCTCCCCTCTTAATTCCCTATTCACCGACATGTTAATGGGCTGCCATGTTGTGCTATGTGTAGAATAAATGTCCAGCCCTTTTAACTTTCATTACCAACTTCTTTTAATTCCACATTCTTTATTTGGCCCACAAATCATCTATAGAGCCCCCTAATAATCCATTACTTGTACTCCATGAACCCAACTTATAATTGGCCATAAGTGATGTTTTGTCCCTTGATGCTCCAATCGTATTTTCCTCTCATATGCAAACCTTCAAACACACAAATTGTATTAATCAATTTCATTAAGTAATTAATTGTTTCAACTTCTCTTATACATTTCTTTCTTCTCTCGTACTCCACAAAACACAAGACTATTTGAACACTAATTGCAATTAATACTTCTAATTCAATCTCATGTTTTTTTTTATATTTAATCTATGATAATTTATTTTATCTCAACTCATTTTTTACACAACCGACAAATATAACAACCAATCAAAGTGGTATCTTTTATAACTTTTATAACCATATCGATGCATTTTTATTATAATTAACATAAACTAGAGTGAACCTAAAATGCACCGATCAATATATAATAAACAAGAAGATTTGGGCTGATGTGGCATGTTCTTAGGGCTTCTCAGAATTCATTTTGGCGGGAAAATGATGTGGGTATTAAAATCAACGCGGATCCCCGTTTTAATATGATCCAACCCGTTTTATGACCCGGGTATATAAGTCACCTAAAAACCTAAATTCCTGTTGCTCATTCTTTTCCTTCACTGCGCTGCGAAACCCTAGCCTTCCTCTTCCTTTGCCTTGAAGCTTCTACCATACGCTTTCCTTTCCTGAAACCTGAACTATCATACGCTTCTTCTTCTTCTTCTTCTACCTGCATCTCATTCTCTCTGAATCGCTTGTGCTTGAACGGATTAACAAAGGATTCCAAAATCAAGGTTATTCACTTCCAGGTATGTCGATTCCGTAGTCGATATTGATCAAAATCTAGGTATGTTTAGTGCTGTTCGATACCTTTTATTCTGCTTTCTCCTTATTTTCGTGTCCATCCTTAATTTTTTTTTTCTTTTTTGTGTTTTGCATGTCATAGATTCATCCAGATAAGACCCAGGTATGTTTTGCTTTTATTGATTTTATATTTAATATTCAATCTTTACTGTAACTTTACTTTGATTTTGTTCTTACAGATGATATCATATATAATAATCCTTTATCGTTTTTTTTGTTTTTCTTATTGTTCCATGTTAACGGGCTACACCCAATTTTTCTTTCGGGATTTTGTCAAAAATAGGTAATAAATTGTGATTTCCGTGAGTTGTTCTTTCCTTCGATTTAGGGTTTTTACAATTTGTGTGTTGTTTTTGGTATTTCTAATGTTTTTATGATATTTTAATAAATAGGTGAAAATTTTTCCTTATTAATGTTTTATTTTACTATTCACACAGATTGTTTGTTTTTTTTCCAAGGCTTTAAGGGTTTTAGGGTTATATATTTCAGTTCATTTTATTTTTATTTTGGGTTATGTTCTTAATGAATAAGGGTTTTTGTTCTTGTGAATTTTTTGATCTTGTAGTGCCTGTGCGCTTTTCAACCTCAGAACCTGGCAAACATGCAGCCAAGCTAGAGAAAAGAACAATTTAGTTAACCATAGAAAGGTACGATAAAAAGAGTGCACATCCCTTTTTTAAAAGTATTATGAAAAGTGTACTTGATAAATAAGTTTATATGTAAAATAGATGCAATTTCTTGTCGTAATTAAAGGCTTAAAGCTTATCTGGCTGTACATAGAAGTGCATGCCTTGGCTTTTGTGACCAAAACGCCTCGGAGTGCCTTGCGCTTTTTTAAACCAAGCTTGTAGACAAAGATCTATACTGCCAATAAATTGTATTGATGTAAAATTGGGATATTGAAACTGAAAATCTTTACAGTTTTATTTCATATTCAAAGTGTTTTGTCACCCATTTTGCTGAGAAAACTTATTGTTGGAACTGTTTTTTTTATTCCAGTTATGAGAGGGGTGACCCAATTGAATTCGAGCTTGGTACTGGCTAGGTGATAAATGGTATGAAACCAACTACCTTTAGTTTTGCTCTTCGTGTTGTATAATTTATCTTCTAACTTGCACAAAATTTCAGCATTACACAATTCAGTTTTAATTATGTACGGTTTTGGTTCACGGTTTGTTTTTTGCGGATTGACGGTTTAACGGTTCAGGCTATGATTTGGAACTCAGAACTTACTTATTTACGCCGAACCGATTGCTTAACCTCTTTTTATTTTTTTTTTAATTTTCATAGTATGTAGTGATTTTGACTAATCTAACCCTGGTGGATTCAACACTTTGACACCTTTAAGAAGGTCGCCAAGCAACAAAGAAGGGGCAAGAATATGTTAGAGATATGTGGTAACATTGTAAGTTTCTTTCGCATGGGATTATCTGGAATTTATTTTTTTATATTGGTAAAACGAAAATCATCGATGTCATGTGTCTACATTTGCGAGGCGATGGTGGTTAGGGTTCTCGTGGTGATTCCGGTAAGAAGGATCTTCCGGTATGATTTTTGAATGAGCAATTACGAGACGATTCTCCAATATAGGTAAGTTCTAACCATTTTAATTTCGGCTCTTGGTGATATGTTCCTTAATCGGTCTCCCATGTCCAGATCCGACGGTTTCTCACATGTTTACGGTTGTATAGGGGCTGCAGAGACCGCTAGCGGCGGAATTTGTGAGCGTTTCGCGTGAAAGCAAGATTTCTTTCATCCAGGTTGTTGTCTGTTCATTCTTTTCCTAGGGTTTCATTGTTTTATTCTTTATGTTTATGTTTTGATTTTGTGCCTATGCCCACTCAATTTATGGTTTTTGTTTTTTTTCTTCCTTACAGATTGAGTTTGGATGAGTTTTATTTGGCTAGCATTTTGTCGAACACCTTCCATAGAATTGGTGGGATTTTATGAGGTTTGAGACACCAAACAACAGACAACACGATTGTATGTTCGTCTACGGCTCTATGGATTATAGCGAGGTTTAAGATCCCTTGATGGTAGTACATATTGGTAATGGTCCATCTTCTGACTAAATGACTAAAGCAGTTTATTCATACAACTAGACAACATAGGGGTGTTTAACTACTTATATGTTAATTGTAAAAAGTGCAAATTCAAATTAAGTTTTGATAATGTTATTTTATTGACTTTTTCATATCTGGCGATTACCATTTATTATTTGGATTTGACTTTTGTTTTCGATCACATGTCTGTTTTAGGTGGATCCTGGCCAGATCTGTGGGTATGAAGGGAAGTGGCAGATGTCCACTGACTGTTGGCGGGGGTGGTGGTAGATGGTAATAGAAAACAACAACCTGGACAAATGTAGTGAGTGTTCCAACGTATTTTGGTTTCTTGATTATGAATGATTTCTGAGTGTTAAAGAAGGTATGATCAAAAATTCATTTACTATTAAAATTAATTTAATTTTTTGGTGGAGCTTGGTGCTGCTCATAAAGAATGTTTTTAACCTCATGGACTACTAATTATAGGATATACTTTTGTTGTCGGCCATTTTGCTGAGAAAACTTGTTGATGGAACTGTTTTTTTATTCCAGTTATGAGAGGGGTGACCCAATTGACTTCGAGCTTGGTACTGACTAGGTGATAAATGGTATGAAACCAACTACCTTTAGTTTTGCTCTTCGTGTTATATAATTTATCTTTTAACTGGCACAAAATTTCAGCATTACACAATTCAGTTTTAATTATGTATGCAACTTTATTTTGTCATGGATGCAGAAATCTGTTGGATAGACATATAAATCAGCCAGACCTCGGGGATTGAACGTGTTGGGTGAGTAAATCAACATGTTTTAGTAATCAACGTATGTAATTTTTTTTAATTAAATAATTTATACCTTCATTTTATTTTTCACGTAATCAACGTATGTAATTTTTTTTGCAGCCAACTTAAGAAGCCAACGGAAAAAAGGATGCTGGGACATGATAGAGAATAGAGATCAGGCAAAATTTTACAGACAAGTTTAATATGGTAGGTGGCTTCAAGTATTTGTCATTTTTATCTTGCTTGGAATCATTATGTTAAATAAAATTTAGTTAAGGGTAAATTCTCTTTCAATGATAACATGGTCCAACTCTTTGGACAAAGTGATTCAGGACGTTTTAAACATTTAAAAAGAGAAAAGAACTTTGTACGAATTCATATGGTCTGAGTTATGCACTAAATTTCTTATACGAGTTTCTTATACGCTTTATACGAATTCAATTGGTAAATTCGGTTTTAGATGTTGTTTATTTTTATTTTTATTTTTTTATTTCAGTTCTTAGTTTCTGAACGATAACTTCAGGATTTGCTTATGGAAATTTCATACGCAGAGGTGATAGAACATCCGTGGTTTTTCTAATTAATTGATAGGAGCTAGGTGTGAGCATCACCCTTTCAACCCCCTGGTATTAATATTTTTCTGTCGCAAGTGTGTTTTGGAGTTCAATTATTCATTGATTCTTCACATGCTATATGATGTCCTCTTTTTCTAAGCTGTTACTCCTGCAAAAGAAAACATATATCTGCATTATAAAGGTATCCAACACTAATAACTTATTAACTGTAAAGGTGCACATGTGACCCATTGTGAGTAATGAGAATGTAAACATATTTTAAAATTTAATTAAAGGTTAGATTATTTCAAGCTTTGGGATTATTTTTAATATTGATAATGTACATGTTAAACCAATAAGAACACTAGCTTTGCTAATTGATGATGTACATGTTTAACCAATAAGAACACTAGCTATGCTATCATTTGTTCTTGAAAAAAAATCTGTCATTTTTTTATTTAATTTGTACTTTTAAGTCGTAACTATGATATATATTGACAATTTGACATGGATGTTGTTCTATGTGAGCCTCTTTATATTCCCGCCCTGTTTCTTTTTTCTTTTTTTTTTTGCTTTTATTGTACAACCATGTCGTTATATAGGGTATAAGTAATATTAATGATAATTTGCTCATGTTGGTATCATCCAGATTTTAACGAGAATTCACAAGTTGGGGAGTTGTTCAAAGGCATTTGTCGTCTTTTATACGAGGTTATATTTCTCTCTTCTTTTGGGTTTGAGTATGTTTAATATTCCGATTTATTGTGACTTGGAAAGAAAACAAAACTATACTCAGTAGGATATTCGTTTTATGAATCTACCAAAGTGGTATGTGGTTGATGATGCATACTATAATTCTATATTAAATACCATGAAATGTGTGTTTGGTCTTTAGTTTTATTTGTTCATTATTATCACAAAGTAAAACGAATTATACATATATGATGCCAAACTCTTTTCTTACACGATTTATAAATGCCCAGATTTAGGCACAAAAACCCCAGCTTGTTTTACGAGTATTTTGTAGTAATTTTTATTAATTTTGTTATTTCTTAAGTAACAATCAAGTTCCCTCAAACATTCCAAGTTGGATTCTCAGTTATGGGTTATCAATAATTTTCACATATACATATTATGTGAGGCAGTGAGGCATTATTTTGGTTTTTGAGGACATGGGTTTGATGCTCACATAATAGGGAATCGTACCTATAACATTACTTTTAGAGATCCATTCCCATTCCCTTGCATTTGACCAAAAAAACAAAAACATGGTAATTATGATTTTCATCAAAGGTTGATGCTCGGTAGGTGTCTCTTAGTAATAAATTCTTAATGGTCAGCCAATTCTTACACAAATTATTTAACTGTTAGTTCTTTTGGATTTATATTTTATTTGCAGGTCTGTGCTTCCCAACAACTTCAAGGTGGTGCTTGCTTCGTACATCAAGTCTCTCTCTCTCTCTCTAATTATATGTGTGTTTGGATTTAGGCGTAATGTGACAATCTTGATGAAATTTAGCATTGTAGATGATCGCAATGATGTTTGTATTGTTATTGTGTAATTAGTTCACAAGTCTACCTACAACTTCACAGCCTGTGATTAAGATTACGATAGTTTATAACTCTTCTTAGTTATAGCAAAGACATTAACATGTCAATCTTTTAATTATGTATTAACATAAATAATAATTAATATAAGTAACTTTCTCGAGCCCGGGAAGCATTCCCGGGTGATAACCTAGTTATATATGTATGTTGTTGATAGTACAAATCTAGTGATCCTATACAGTTATAGGAATCGGCTGATAATTTTGATGGCCATCTAGATCTAAATTGTTGATGAGATAATGGAAAAGATTACTTCTTAGATACAACATATTTGTTTTTTTTAATATAATAGATAGATTCTATGTCAACATGGGATTGATGTCTTCAAGTTAATGTTATTATTGGTTCTTCAAGATTTGACTTGACTAAATATTTCTGCAGGATCGTAGAAAATGATCTTTTCAAAAAGGATTGGAGGTCAAGGAAGAAGGTGCAGATATTTGAATATGTCGTCTTAAAGTGGACATTAGTGCTTCTTATAGGATTAGCTACTTGGCCCGCGGGGTTTTTCAATAACATTGCAGTGGAAAACATTAAGACGGGCCCCGGTTGTTCTATAGAGCTGATGAAGTTTGACATGGGTGGTTCAGCAGCGGTGTTAGGCGCTGCAAAAGCCGTTGGTCAAATTAAACCCTCTGGAGTAGAGGTGAGATGATAGTGAATAAATATTAGTGATTTGTTACAGTCTCCAATTATATATTTTTCACTTCAAAATTCCAAAGCCATATAGTTTTCGAAATTAATTAGTAGGCCTGTTAAATACCAACCCAAAGTCCCAAACTTAATTAATAAGTGCAGCCCAAGTGACCCATTTGATTTCATACAAGTGTACGGACTCATATAAAAGTGGCTGCTACTACTAAACTCTTTTAGCATAAAAGCTCAAAACATAATTCCAATTTCTAGTGACAATAATGTGAAGTTTAACTGACATATTTGATTTCATACACAAGCTTTGGTACGGAAGGAGATTCAAGATGAAACAGACAGAATCACGGGGAAGTCTAAACAAATATCTCCAATTCCAATCCATCTCATCATCTATTCCCCCAACGGTATGTTTGTAGTGACTGCAATATTTAAAGTAATAGCTGTTCTTGTTCTTTATTTCTCACACAATGCTGACATCATATCATGATTTTCTTATTCTTCCAGTTGTATCTTTAACTTTAATCGACTTACCAGGATTGACCAAAGTTGCAGTTGGTACTTTTCTCCACCTTTCTCCTTATTGTTTGGATTAATTTTAAGCTTCATCTGAGTATGATACAATGAGGGATTTCTTATGCAGAGGGACAACTTGAATCTATAGTTGAAGACATTGAAAAGATGGTTCGAACTTACGTTGAGAAGGTATATTATAATGACCGTTTTGTTAAAACACTTAATGACATGTCATTTTGTTAAAACACTCAATGACATGTGACCTTCCTAGCATCACCATGTTGTATAAAAGATGCAAACAAAAATCTCAAAACATGTTAAAAGCAAGCAACATGTTAAACAGAACCAATTGAGAATAAAACTGGATTATATAAAAGATGCAAACAAAAATCTCAAAATATGTTAAAAGAAAGAAACATGTTAGAACAGAAATGAAGTTTAAACACAAATAAATCCAGATGACATGATAAAACATGTTAAAAGTAGTATCTAAAAACATGACAGCAAGACACATGTAATGGAACCAAAACTTAATCTTCAAAATTGTTTCGTGGCTGAAATACGGCGGGTTTTGCTGCATCTTAGGAAGGACTCCACGCCATCATTGTCACCCCAATCAGCATTCATCCATTCATCATTTTCCAGTTCATCTTCTTCTTCATCATTGTCAGAACTGGAGAGGTCGATGACTTCGTCCCATTTCCAGTTCTGCAGCGCTATCGATCTTTTTCTGGATCGGTTTAGCTTACAAAAAAGTAAAACAAAAAAGAAGTCAATAACCCTCGTATTATTGCATAAATGTTTGTATATATAATGAATTTAACCTTCACTTGTAGGTTAGGCGTTTCGCCATATTGTGCCTCTTCGACTCCAGCTGGTGCCTACACAAAGAAGAATATGAATTCAGAAAGTATGGTACGTATTAATTGCAGATTATAATGGAACAGAAAGAACCTTGTCTGATCTGAACTGGTCGCTTTTGATTATTTCAGCACCATTTCGAAGCTTCTGCGGTTTACTAAAATTTAGTATTTAAAAAAAACAATAGCCAATGGAAATAAATGTGTTAACCTGCTTCATTTGCATGTTACAGTGTCCAGCAGGCTGGTCTTCGTGCATAACTGAGGGCTTTTGTGGTGAGTGATCCATGCTGTGATTATTTCAGACAAAAAATGAGTGAACGATGAAGACTGCTTCTCAAGTTCTCATTATATAGAAGAACACAACTGCAGCAGGTACCACCACTACCCATTTTTTTAGGAACTGAGTAGGTAAATCCACCACTACCCATTTTTTTAGGTGCTGAACTGCCAAAAATATGGACAGAAAAACTACTCAGAACGTGGGATGGTGTTGTTCGAGTTCAAGGAACATGGACAGAAAAACATGCTTGCTGCAAGTAACCGCTCAGAACTGCCAAGACAGCGGTTAAAATTAAGAGTTTACACGGCCCAGATTTAATCTAAGCATAATCGAATGGATGATATTGATTTCAAAGGTAACTTCCACTTCATGGGTTCCATATATATATAATAAGTTAGATAATATGATAGTAATTAGTGATGGGTTAGTAATGTAATGACCATGTTATATAAGTAGTATAAGTGTCATCCATTGTACCCTTTGTTACACTAAGAATTATTAACTTAGATGATGATCTTGGTCGGTCATGTATAAAATATAAATAACATACAATAATGAAATGTTGAAAATTATAAAATAAAACCCAAGATTGGTCCTTATTTTGGCAATGCACCACCTTTGTTCACCATGGTGAACATTGGGTGACATTCCATGGAGGTTTTTTCCAATGTGGGTGAAGTATGGAAAACAAAAGAAAAACAAGAAAGGGAGAAGAAGGTGAAAAGAGATGAGTCTCACTTTCAAAAGTGAGAATTCTTGAGAAGATATAAACAAAAAGTGGAGAATTGAGTGTGCTATATATAGGTGATGGATTAGGGTTAGAGGTGGTAGAAAAGATAGAAATTTGCAAAAAGTTGGCCCATTAATATATTTTTTTTGGTCCCTGATGTTATGAGATTGTTTGTTCTATTTTCTCTTTTAGTATTTATATAAATTTGAGTTTCTAACACCATATGACGTAAAATTTGGTTGGTTGATTAGGTCTCAGATATCGAATTTACACAACGTAAGTCGGTGTTTGAATGATTTAAACGTGCCTTGGTGATTACATGAGTAATACTAGGGTTGGCAATTTTACACGAATACACGACATGAACCTACAAGAAGTTAACAGGTATCGTGTATGGCCTTAACAGGTATCGTTTACCAAACAGGTAGACACGAGATTACCTGTTAATTTTCGTGTATAGACAGGTTAAATACCTGTTTACCTGTTAATACCCGTTAGTACATGATAAGAAATTAAATTAAATAAAACTCATCAGCCATGTGCATGTGGGTTCCTTAATTCCCTTCTATTTTCATTCCTCATTCAATTTAAAAAAAAAAACCCCTAAACTCCCTCTGTAACTCTCAGATAGCATGTCGTGTTCGTGTTTTTGCTCATATTAACAGGTATTAACAGGTAGTTTTCGTGTATAATAGTCGAACAGTCGTGTTAACAGGTATTAACAGGTAATTTTCATGTATATCGTGTCGTGATCGTGTTCGTGTTCGTGTTTGAAAAAAGGACACGATAAGTTATCGTGTCGTGTTCGTGTATGGGATTTCGTGTATCGTGTCTTATCATGTCGTGTCTTATCGTGTACGGGTATACACAATATGCCAGCCCTAAGTAATACAGATGTTTGTTTGAAAAATTATTGAAATAAAATGAATTCTATTATGGTTATAAGTCTCGGATTACAATGACTGGATACGAAATACACAGAAATGATTAATACAAGAAATGCGAAATGTTACATTTTGTGTTCTCACATTGCTAGGGTTTCCCAAATTTTGAATATTATTACTTTTTAAAGTTTTTTTTATGAGATTAAGAGTGGTCAGTCATACAAACTTTATGATATGTTTTGGATACATGAGTGTTTTGTTTCAAGGATACTTTTCTGACATTATAGCTTGGTGTTGTAATTGCGTATTCTTGATTTTCCGTTACTTTTGCTATAGCGTGCTAAAATAATACTTCTACACAATTAACAAACTTATTAACAAATTAATCACTAACAAAATGAAAACTAGGTGTTGTCTAAAGTAAACCGAATAAACACCTTGTTTGACAAGAAAAAATAAGATTAACTTTGGTAAATCTAGCAAGGTGCCAAACAATTAAAATTCATTTAAAAACTATTGGTAACATAGATCATTTTTTGTTGGGTTACGTACAAAACTAATTGACCATAACTAATATAAGCATTGAGAGTTCTCCATGTGATAGGCTATATTGATAAAAAAAATTATATTCAAACCAGAATAGAATACAAGTTGTTTGAACATTTTAAAACATGATTAAATTTAAAACGTTTAGTGACGCTATAAGAATCTGACGCTTGCACACGCCCCTATAAACTGACATGAATCGTCTACGTAGAAAGGTTTGTAGCGACAACATGCCATCGCTATAATTGTTCTCATCCTTTTGAGTTAGATTAGCATATAGCGACAACAATAAAAATTAAGAAAAAAATATATTTCACCCCTGGCACGCCCGTGCTCACTTGTCCCATGTTGGCCTATAGACAAAGGCCTTATTCCCTCATTTCAAGCATGCCCTTCTTTGCTCTCTTGTTCCCTGGTTTTCTACAACTCTAAGGCTGATACACTTGTGCCCTCTTGGCCTTGTTCTCTCGTCCTAGAAGGCTCTAGTTCGTTGAAGAAAGTGTGGATGATCCATGGATCTTAGTTAATCAATAGCCAAGTATGCCATGATAATGATGCTTCCTAAGCACACTTTGCTTGGATGATGAGATGTTGATCCCTAGGAAATGCCTTCATATCGAGCGAGACCTCTCCAGAGTTAGAATTCCAACATTCTATATTTGTTCATCCATGTCAAGAATAAGGCATCATTAGAATTGTTCACTTAATATATGTAATAATGAGTGATGAGTGACACTTGTTACATATATACTTGCACTTGAGCTAGAGCTTGAAGGTCATGGAAAAATGGTAATCAACATTGGTAAAAGTGTAAAGATCTTCATATGGTTGTAATCAATACGTCTTCTCATACTCTTGGATTAGTTAATTTTATTAATGTAGTATTTTATTTTATTTATTATGTTTATCTTTTACTAATTCTTTGTTTATTATCTTTTGTGACAAGATTACATGACATTTTTGAAACTAAATTAATTTAACAACTTAATTTAACCAAATTAATCTAACTTAACTGGGTGTGCGTACGACTTCTAGTACCCTTAATCAGATCTGGTGTAAGCTTCTGATATTGAACTAGATCTTACTAGAGTTTTCTTGTATTGAACCAGATTCGAGTGATAAGCTTCTGGTATTGAACCAGATCTTGGGTAATAAAAGGCTTCTGATATTACATCAAGATCTTTAGACAGGCTTCTGGTAATGCACCAGACCCGATTGGGGGTCTGAAAGTTAAGATGGTAAATTAATATGGGAAAAAGGGTAATTCGACAAAGTAGAAGAGACCAATAAAATGAAACCTACTTTGTTTATTCGGTAACTTAATGAATTTAATGACTACATCGCTTTGGTAATTAATAAGATCCCTTACTGTGATTCCACTTGCGAGTTTGACATAAGAAGAACAAACTAATTAAGTTATAAGAAGATAATAAGACCAAGATGGCCTTAAACCAATCTTGTTGTGGCATATTGTTTGCTAGTCGAGAGGCTAGGGATGGTTTATTATGGACATATTTCCAGGCCAATCTATCGATATGTTGTGGGAAGATTGAAGGAATGTCAATAACCTTAATAGAAGCCGCTTCCAATTTTCATAAAAGATTAAATATAATATTTGACCATTCTTCTCATTTTATAAATAAACTATATTAATTAAGAAAAATTTATCCAAGAGTTCACATATAACTAGTTCTTACTAAACTATCTATAAATAAGGAAGATCAAAATAATAATAAACGGTTGAGTAGGGGGAGCGTATCTTTGAACGATACTTGGTTCCTTTTCTAAGTTATACTACACGTAATAGTTTATGTGCTCGTTGTGTGTTTTTAGTCTAAATATAATCATGTTTCAAAGTTATTAAATTAACGCACTTAAGTGTGCTTAATATTACTAAAACTAATACACCTAATGCACACACTTCAGTACGTTGCAAACCTATGCCCACGAACATATGGCCACAAACCTTATAGTGACGATATGTCGTCACTAAAGCCCTTATAGTTGTCGCCGGGATAGGTTTTAATTCTTGTAGTGTGAATATATGTATTCATACCTGTGTATATATATATATAGAGAGAGAAAAGATCATAAAAATAACTTGTAAAAGTTTTTTTTTTTTTTTTTTTTTCATTCTTTTTATGTTATTGAACTTTATAAAAAAAATTATATGTATATTACGAGATAATGTAAATTCGCGAGCTACATAGCTTTATGGGCTACGCATATTTTATAAAATAATCTTAAGATACTTTATATCTAAAAGAAATAAGAAAATAGAAAAATATAATTGGCTACTATGATTTTCTTAATTTTTAAATTTTTAATGATTTTGTCTATATCTAAAAGAAATAGATATTGGCTAGTGTGAATTTGTCTGAGAGACATACTTTGATTTGAGTTTAGGCTACTCGGTATGGTGACCGGAGGAACGCCGGCGACGGGATGAGGACGGAGGGGGCGGCGTGGGAGGACGGCGTCGCCGAGGGGGAGGCCCACATGTTTGGTCCGTCTCAAACGGCTAAACTCGGACGGCGACGACGGGACGGAGGGGGACGGAGGGGGGGCGGCGTGGGAGAACGGTGGTGATGTGGCGGCGCCGGGGGTGGAGACGGAACCATACCGAGGAGCCTTATGCCTATGTTTTATTTTACATTTGTTTATACATGAACAGCTTCATATATTATTTAATTATAAATTAAATATTGCATTTCTCAAAGAAATCATAGTATTTTTATTTTTGTGAAAATGATCACATCAAATCAAAAATGCATCTTTTAGCATCACGATAATAAATTCATCAGATTTACAAAATCCTCCCTCTATCTAAAGATATTAGTATAATTTGGTAAATATCAGAAGATTTGGTAAATATTAGAAGACTTATGTTTTAAATAAAAACTTACTTTCAATTTTGTCCTAAAATAATATATCTACAATTTTATTATAATTATAGTATATAAACTTTAGGTTGAATGAGCCATCTAAATGGTTCCACTTAGGTAACTAAATGTGGCTTTTGTTATTGATGTGACAAACACGTGACGGTTCGATGCTGGTCACCATCATCGTCAAATTCACCTTCGGCTATTATCATCGTCAAAGCATCTTTCATTTCAATTCACCCATCCTTCATTGTCCCACCTCACATTGATCGACGTCATCGCATCACACACAAATGTACCAAATATAATCCACTCATAGTAGACTCTATTGGTAGGGTATAGGAGGGTGTAATGATGACAAGCTTTACCTCTATACCAATTAAAAGAAATATTGTTGCCGCTAAAAGACCCCCCCCCACCCCCCCACACACACACACGCAACTTAGAGACATCGTATCACACATCAATGGCCCTTATCTTGAAATTAAACAAATTAAAGGAACACTAGATGATCCTTCCGGTACACAAACAAAAAGGAACTCCACACTTTCTTTTAAATATCCCTATCTGTGTATGGAGGTGAAGAGGGTATGTTAGATTTTGGTTTGGAGGAATCATAAGAAGATGTTAGGCAGTTATGATGGAAAGTGAAGACCAATGGGTGGTTACGCTAGCAGGGCTTGGAAGACCAATGCTAGTGCGACTATGGTGGTTGAACGAAGCAGTGAAGATCGATTTGGGGGATGGGGGGGGGGGGGGGTAACTTTCAATGGGTTCCATTTTTTTTCTTTTATGTTTATGTACCATTTAATCAAATTATTTTTTTAAGAAAAACTTGGTCAATCTATTTAAAAAAAAAAAACTACTACATATTTTAAGGTTAACCAGTTGAACTGGCAAGCAATAAGCAATAATCCACATGCATAGCATTAGACTAAAATCTCAATCTTTATATACCAATACCGGAATAAAATAGATCTTATAAACTAACTCAAAATAAAATAGACGTTTGATACTATTTTTCAGTAATAACTCATATTAAAACGAACTTTTTAACTTATATAGTAAATTAAGCGTTAAAGTTTTATAAATCCGCGTGAAGATGTATTTTATTTAATGGAGATATGGAGTATCACTTTATGCAAATATATACATATAATATATTGAGGGGAGGGAGGAATCAATATCTTCCAAACACTCCAAGACAAATACGCTTCAGAGGAGAAAAGCAACCTTTCCTTTACAACCCCAGAAAAACAAACAATAGTAGATTTCAAACCAGAACCACCACCACCCACCCACCACCGGTCACCACCACCCACCACCACCCCTTCATATGTGAGAGAGAAAGTGTGTGTGGTTACCCTTTCCCTCTTTATATATTTGTACCTACATATATGTAGCATGCAAACTAAAGGGTGATCTTTATTTAGTGATGAAAACTTCAACCCCACATCCTTCTTTCCTTCCATCTTAAAATAACAAACACTCTTTCTTAAACCTCATTTCGTTGAATATATTTAAAGTTTCAATCTTGATTTAGTTTTCCAAATCTCACTTCATGGATTCATCTTCTTGGATGCTAACATATGCCTTCAACAATATCTTTTGAGGTAAAAAGTACATTAAATACTTATAGATACATACACGATGAGTATATGTGTATGCCTGGCTCCCTGTATGCCATTTTCAGAGCCCACCGGCATATCCGGTGGCCTCCGTGGATGGCGTATGAGGAGCCAAGCATATATCCCATCTTGTACGTTCTACTATTCTATTTTTACATTCTTTATGCTTATCAAGAAGATGATTTTAGTTATTTCACATTAAAGAATCAAAACTTCTACTTGTTTCACTTAATAGAGACGTGTGATTATTTAATGAGCTATATATATAGTTTTATTCTTTTTGTTTTGTGATTTTTTGTTGAGGTTGAAGGGTAGCATTGTAAATTAATTAGTCAAAGATTAAAGCTTTGCTCTCCATGGTAAATGGAACCTTCAGGTAGAATTTCTTCAACTTTCTTGATCATCTTCGTCACCATTTCCATTTTAGGGTTTTTCTTGGTAGAGAAAAGCAAATTATTTAAGTAAATTTTTAGTCATTTTTTTTCTTAAATTTGGACATGAGAGAAGACTCCAAGAATGTTGATAGCAACACAACACAAATCCTTGCTTATTCGACATTCTTTTGAAAGACATTTATACCCTTGTGTCCTCTATCCCACAAAAAACACATCATAAATTCTATGAATATTTTGGAGTTTTACGGAACTTCAAAAGGCAAAAACTAGAACTTTTTCAACTGGTTCATGCTTAATTAGGAACATAGTTTAAATGTTTTGAGCTCAAAAGTTCAAATAAGGTAAATATCTAACTTTATACATAAGTTATTTGATTTAGTATTTACCAATCGAGAATGTGTTATGGAATTAGGGTTTATAACATTTTGATCAAATATATATAGAACTGATCAAATCCTAGCTCATTGATTTACAATCCTCTAATGTAATTTACAACTCTATATATATTTTATATTCCACAATATTAAACACAAATGACCACACCCCAATAGTCTCTTGGTGCTCATGTAACAAAATACATGTGTAAACTTACTTTTCTTGATACAGTTGTGTGTAGTCTGAATTAGGGTTTTGATTTAACAATCTTGTTAATCACGTTCACATCCATATATATGTCTTATGTCTCACACCACACACCTTATGTGTATTTTGGTTCCATAATGATCTACCTGTACACTAATGTTCAAGTGTTAAGTTAGATAATAACATATAGGATGTAGCTTTTTTATTGGGAGCAAAGAAGAATGTGAAATATCTAAATAAAATGATCAACTTTGTCTAATCAATGTTTGAGATATGCATAAAAATTCTATTAACATTATTGAAAATAGTACATTCTTTTAACTCAATATTGTCTAATCAATGTTTGAGATATGCATAAAAAATATATTAACATTTTTGAAAATAAGTACATTCTTTTAACTCAATATGTAATTAGACATATAATCATTAATGTTTGACTGGTCTTTAATCCTGAAGCTAGTAGCATGTTGGTCAAGAAAAAACTGTCCCTAATAGCTAGGCATATGCATAGGGTAAACTGAAGCAGATGCATAATAATAGGAACATCTGGCATTGAAAGGGAGAGCTTTGCTTTTGAAGTAGCTAGGGTTTTCGTCCTCCTGCCATGGCTAGCTTGTTTCACGTGCTACATCTCTCTCTCTCTCTCTCTCTCTCTCTCTCTCTCTCTAGAATACACACAGTGAAAGTGTAGTGTGTGTGTTTCCATTTTGATGTTAAATAATGGGGGGCAGGGGGAGTACTCATCATGAGAAATATGGATCCTGGTGAAAGCATGTCTAACAGGGAATGTGTTTGTGCAGAAAGAGAAAAGCAGAAAGAGAATCTCTCTCTCTCTCTCTCTCTCTCTCTCACACACACACACATATAATCTTGTTTCGTTCATCTCTCTAGTACCCCAAAGGCAGGCTTGAGAGACTCAAAGTTCACGATTAATACTATTGAAAGGTTTACAAACAACTTTTAATGTATTGTATAGGTCAGAAAAATAGTAAAACTGGAAATCCTAGATATGTGAACAACTCTCAAATTTGGTTTTTCATTATTTGTGGAAGCATATATTTATGTGTAATTAATATTAGTGTATATAATTATCGGGTTTGCGATCTTCTAGATGAGAGTTTTACAACTAATCAAAATGTGTTTAAAATGGAGTCCATGTGAATAAGATATCAGTTCTCAAAGTTGTATACTTGAAGTGGAAAATATGACAAAAATGAGTGGGATTGGAAGAATGTAGAATCTTGGAGTAGTATATAAGTGGGAGTCTTCTTAGGATATTTTTCTTTCGCCACACTAATTTTTTTTTTTTTTTTAACGGCCAACAAACTCAATCCCGAGCATTCTCGGGGCACCCACTGGACAAAGGAGTACTCCGAGAGTAACCCGAGTCCACCACCAATTCCGGGGAAAACCCAGTAACCCACTCGTCCGTAGGCACGACAGTGAAATTATCGGTAAAACCCGTTTGGCTCAAGGATCCAACCCAGGTTTCCCTGGGTCTCCTATCATTGCCCACCAGTGCCTTTCGCCACACTAAATAAGAATGAACCCAAGATGGTTTTGTTGAGCAAAATGAAACGTTTTGTTGAGCTACTTTGCACTTCACATCACCACAAGTTGCCTTTATTGTTTTAAATTCCGTTTGAAATCAGCGGCAATTTGTTGTTGATGACTTGCGAGCTAAGCATGAAGTTCCTGTTGATCAGTTGATACTTAGGTGGTCAAGTTACCAGTGATGTGAGTTACTACTAAGAGGCATCGTCATTGGTAACTTGTTGCTCATGCAAGTTACTAATGGCGGGTTTATGTTGTGCAATGAGCGTTATCGCGATATTGTTAATGATGAGTTACCACTGATGGCGAGTTACTCTTGAGGAGTTGCTTTTAATGATCGAAGAGTTACTTTTGTTTTGTTACCGCAGATGGCCCGTTACTGCCGATGATGAGTCACCGACGACGAGTCACCTTTGTTGGCCCCAATTGATCTTTGATCTCTAGAACGTGAATCGAATTTGAATATAGCTTGAATCTCTGAATACATGTATGTTTTAAAATTGAAATCTAAAGTTCTATTTATAAGTAACTAAAAGGTGCGATTGTGGAGACGTGTCTTTTTACGAACAGGTGTGTCTCTTAATCTTGTGGATGTGATTGCACTTGAAGAGGTGTGTCCCTTTCTTTTCCTTTGAAGTTGTCGATCAACAGGTGTGTCCAAGGGACACATCGATTCCTTTAGGGAGTTGGTTACCAACTTCTGTTTTGTCACATCTAGTTCCCGTACTTCATAACTACCCTAATACTATCTTTATACTATATACATAAAACCGAAAGGTCTTACACTTTCAACATGTTCATAACTGATTATATAAACAGTTAAACTGTTATTAATAGCATTTAATACAATTTATTTTTTATTTGATGTAGTTAAATGATTAGGAAGTTTTATCTTTTGGTTTTGAGTATAAAACAAAAGGGCTACCTTGTTGAAAGTATACTTAAAATACATCAAAATTCACAACAAAACGTATGCATCGATCTTTAGCAATCAAGGGTTATTTCCTATTCGTTTTAGGTATAATTTCAGACGCTTGAGCCTTCTCTGGCAATACACATTGTTTCGGTTGAATTACTTTTGGATACATACGAGTTCTCTAAGGTGAGACTAATAGTTTGTTTTAAACTATCCGTGTTGAACGCTAATCCTTCGCCACCCTCGCCTTCTTTCTCATTATTTTTATTTTCGCTAATTTCTTGCAATTGTACCTAGTACCGATACTTATGTCCTTTTCTTTCGCATTATAATTTAATTTTAGATTGTTTTATGTTATTTTGTATGCATAGGGATGTTAAATAGAACCATTAGATCTTATATACATAGGGATGTTATTACAAAATCAATTATAGGTAAAGAACCATTAGATCTTATAAATACTCATACAAATTTGATACTTGAGTCGTTTGGTTTATCTTTCCTGTTAGTCGTGGCATAGATCATCTATCATATATTACTTTAACTCTAACTATGTAATTTTTGTGGTTCTCTAAATATAATGATTTTATATTATTATTATTATATATTATAAAGAGAGATGGAGGTTGGGAGGGAGAGGATGGACCACTTGTGATTAGCTAGGGTTTCTTTGTTGTTTCATACTTTCACAGTGAATGACAGTGTGATGGTTTTTAGGCTATTTGCTGTCTTATATCGGTTTGAGTTTCATATATGGGATAATTTAGGTTAATTCCTTTCTTTCGAAACTAATGTTAGTAAAAACCAAAACCAAAACTCAAAACTTATAAAACTTATGTATTCCTTTAAAAGAGTTGTCATTCATACCAAAAGAAGCAAATGTAAGATTTATAAGATCTTTAATTAACAAGAGATCAACAAAGACCCGGCTCTCACCGATTTTCTGCTCGTAGTGTTAATTCACCAAAAATTTCCGAATTTTTTTGTGGTGTAAAATATTGCACAAGTGCATAACCATAACAGTTCCACTAGACGTGCCATGGTAAACTCGAACTCGTGATCAACCTTAAATTAAAAGCATTAATAGTTAATAAACAACCCAATGACTTTGATCATATTTGTGTTTTTCTTAGATCGGTGGGTACGGTGAGGATAGTCTCTTTGGAGACTACCCGTCACGTAGGCGCCACGTAATCACGGGAGGAGGATGCTCCTCTTGGGGACTACCTAAGGGTGTGGGGACTAGCCAAGACTACCCCACCATTAATAATATATTAATATAATATAAAGGATGAGAGAGAAGGCACATGGGGGACCCACCAACTTGCCCCGTCTCCGGCGTTACAATTGTGACGGAAGTGCCGAGGACGGCCCCTAGGGAGCGGTGTGTGACTGACCTAAAGGGGGGGGGGGGGGACGGCCCTGTGCCGATCCCCATACCCACCGGTCTTACTGTTGCCGTTTTTCATGAATGTCTGATTGTAAACTTTATTTCTATATCGGATATTTACATATGTTTAAGATCAAATACAAAGGGTCTTAAAAATAAAAAGTCGTACGAAGGGTATCAAACGGACTCTGATTGACCTCATTTAAACGGCATTGGAACCGTATCATCAAACTCTATGATGTGAGATTTTAGGTTTTCACTTTGGGATTTATAGGTTGTAGATTTTAAAAGTTTTGTTTATTATCATTGTGTCTTTAATTTATCATTGTGTGTCTCCTATATTTGCGTTATTGTGTTTTTTTTTTTACGACTCGTTGTGCCTTTGTTTCCTCAACATCTTGTGCGATCTATTCTATTTTTATACACTTCTTATTTTTATAAGACTTTGTAGAAAAACTTATCACTGTTTACATATATGAGAATTAAAACATACATATAACATGCATGTCGTTGTCAAATGTCTGAGAATTAAAAGTTAAAACTACAACTAATATTGCATGTTCGTACGTCTTTAGCATAAAAAAAGTTGTAATAAACGACAAATTTAACTTAGTTTGGTACCTTGGTGTGTGGCTTTCCAATCCATGCGTGGCTTGTAACACTGTTGAATTGCTTTATGCTCCTGGCTTCTCAGTTCTCCCTAGGCCTGTTTACTTATTAGGATTTAGGAAAGTAATCAAAATAGACAATGATTATTTTCATTTCACTAAACTTTCGTTTTATTCCATGTGATTTGGTCGTTTTAATAATTTTGTACCAATCATTTAAAAATAATCATTTTACTCCTTGATGTTTCTATTGATTCTCTATACTCCCCGGCCTTAACTCTGTTCATTTTTGTTGTTAAAAAGTAAGGGTACTTTTGTCTATTCAGTTCAAAATAAGGGTAATTCAGTAATTTTACATATTAGTATCTATTATTTATTTAATATATTACCTACAAAAATCCAATACATTCCTTATTTATTTATTTATTTATTAAATCACTCTTTCTAATCCTAGCTTCCACGATCAGCCCCCACCATTTCCATCCTAGCCAACCACCACCATCAACATCCCAACTGGCCACCACCTGGAATCGGAGTCGGCAGATGCATCGTCTGACAGCTCACCCCTTTTCTTGTCGTTTCGCTCCCCCAAACACATCCCGATGGAATTACCTTAATTTATTATTAATCTCCTGATTCAATCTCCAAGTTTTGCGGTTTTCAAACCCGCACATAACCTGTTCGACAAATCATTTCATAAATTATTTTCATTTTGTGGGTTTTTTGAACCTGCACAGAAGGTGTTCGACGAATTATTTCATAAGTTTTTTTCATTTAGGGGGTTTGATGAATTGTGTGAAAGGTTTTTCATTTTGGGGGTTTTTAAAAGTTGCATGGAAGCTGTTCAACGAATTGTTTCATGAGTTTCTTTCATTTTGGGTTTTTTTAAACTTGCATTATGAAAGGGTTTTCAGATTATAAGAAAACCAGATCACAACAAGTCATTAAGAAATCACAACTACAACAGCCTCTTACTACAGCCTCCAACACGAATTCGAGAAACCCTTTTGCTCAGAATCGAGCAAAAAAGTCACTTATCGGAGATTTATCTTGTTCTGTCACTGCTACACAAGTTCATCCACAAGGGTTGTATAAATCGTCCTTCATCGGGTTCTCGTGATCTATTCGGCTGGGATGTTGATGGTGGTGGCTGGGATGGAGATGGTGGTGGTGGGTAGGGTTAGAAAGAGTGATTTAATAAATAAATAAATAAATAAATAATTAGGGAATGGATTGGATTTTTGTAGGTAATATAATAAATAAATAAATAAATAATAGATACTAATATGTAAAATTACTGAATTACCCTTACTTTGAATTGAAAAGACAAAAGTGCCCTTACTTTTAACATCAAAAATGAAAAGAGTTAAGGCCGGGGAGTATATTAGAGAATCAATAGAAACATCAGGAAGTAAAATGACTATTTTTGAATGATTAGAGCAAAACCGTTAAAACGACCAAACGAAGTCTACTCTTTTCATTTTTTTCAAGTTAGTCGTAGCCAACATCTAAAAGCTGAGCTGATCCTAACTCTCAGCAAAGAGTGTAGGTTAAATCGTAACTCTCTCAGCCAGCGGAGTTGACTTCTCGGCTTTAAATTCAAAGAAATAAGACTAATTACATTGGTGAAAACTAAATTTCAAAGTCTATGAAAACTTTTTGCCAACTTTGATTATTTTGCAAAATTTTCATGATTGGTCTTTTAACAAAAAAAAGTCTAAAAATTAGATATATGAATTGGTCAGATAAAATATATTAAGTGAAAGGCTCCGACAAAAAAATGGAGCCCAAAAGTATTACAACTCAAGAAGCCTATGATAGAATACAATTTGCAACCAAAAGAGTTGCAACCCAAAATCAGTCAATAAAAAAAAAAGAAAAATGTGTTCATTATTCTTGATATTCCCTGTTTACTATATTTTTCGTATGCAATTCTTGATTTCACTACCTTCAATTAGCCCAAAAGCTAGGAAACTAAACCTTAATCTCCTTGAAAGATCTTTTGACTCCCACTTTGTGTAGATTGATGTTATGGGCTTGATGTTATTCCCTGGTTGAGTAGCTTTGAAAACGCTTAAAGCAGGTTTAATGAATCCCCCCAAGAACACATATTACCCTTCTTGGGAAGGGCAACTCAACACATGACGTGATCCACAACAACTTCAGTACCTCGCGTTGAAATCTATGTGAACAAGGACGGAAACAACCAAGTGATGTTACATATCCATGAAATTCATGTTTTTTTGCACTTTCCGACGGAAGAAACAACCAAATTATGACAAGTGTTCACAAAAAAAAAATCATGCTTGTTTAGAACTCCTTGAGAAAAACTACATGGCAAGGATGGATCCTTGTGGTCTTTCCCAATCGAGTTATATATAAAAAGGCAACTTAATGGCCATATACAGTGCCTCTCCAGACAATTAATTATCTAACATAACTAGGTTAGAAACCCGTACGTGTATTACACGGGGTTGTACATTAAAAACACTATAATTAAAATTTTTTTAACAAACATCTCATCACCGAAATTACATATTGTTACATGTAATAATGGTAAAATAAAAGGTATACTAATATATCATAAAATTTAAATGTCTGTTTATATAAAATGCAATATATAGCTGGCTAAACTCATCAAGAAGCAATCTTTTATAACCTCCATGTAAAAAAAAATCTATTTTACTTATAAAGTATGTTTCTAAAAGTATATATTTGAAAAACAATTAAATAAAATTTAAAAAAAAAGTATAAAAGTATACCTCCACGTATTTTTCAAGCACCTCATTTGTATTTTTTTTAATTATTTTATTAGTCTCAAGTATATCTGTAATATTACCGAGTTAAACTATACAACTTTTGGTGTACATTTGACGAGGTTTTGTTTTTATAAAAAGGATGTAGTTGACAAAATTATTTATCAAAATGACTTGTTTCAACAGTATTTATCAAAATGGGTTCTTTTATAAAAAAAAAAAAATAAAGAAATACTAAAAAATCCCCTAACCATCCTATCTTCTTACTTGTTAAATACGGGGACTCCATGGTTATCGCCACCAAATCACTACACGCTTTTGAAAAAAAAACTCTACGTATGTTGTTTTTTAACAATGAATATTTTGTTTTTTCGTAAGACTTGAACCCAAGAGCTCACACTTAAGTGATCAAGATTGTAATGAACTAATGATTTTTCAACTAAGAGTGTTACTACAATACTTGCATGCATCATAATACCTTGAGATACACATTTAAAGATATACATAATTGAATTTAGGTAATTAACTGATTTATCATTTACTTGCAGTAAATGCATTAATTAAATCTAAATGTTGACCAGTTTACAAAATACCTAAATTTTTTGAAGAAAAAACATTTCTTACTAAAAAATTAAAATCAATTAAATCAATCAATCAACAATCAATTGTTAATTATTATTATTATTATTATTATTATTATTATTATAATTATTATTATTATTAATCAAGAATAAATAAAAGGGTTAATAAAATGTAGGAATACTCACAACATGACACATGGCAAAAATAGTCCTAAAAATGACAAGTGGCAAAAATTAAAGAAAGAAGCCTAAGAATCATCCATGTGTACTTTATTTTTATTTATTAGTATAGAGATATATATATTATATACTAGGTTAGAAACTCGTGTATTACACGGGGTTGTACATTAAAAACACTATAATTAATTTTTTTTTAACAAACATCTCATCACCGAAATTACATATTGTTACATGTAATAATGGTAAAATAAAAGGTATACTAATATATCATAAAATTTAAATGTCTGTTTATATAAAATGCAATATATAGCTGCCTAAACTCATCAAGAAGCAATCTTTTATAACCTCCATGTAAAAAAAAATATCTTTTTTACTTATAAATTATGTTTCTAAAAGTATATATTTGAAAAACAATTAAATAAAATTTAAAAAAAAAAGTATAAAAGTATACCTCCACGTATTTTTCAAGCACCTCATTTGTATTTTTTTTTTAATTATTTTATTAGTCTCAAGTATATCTGTAATATTACCGAGTTAAACTATACAACTTTTGGTGTACATTTGACGAGGTTTTGTTTTTATAAAAAGGATGTAGTTGACAAAATTATTTATCAAAATGACTTGTTTCAAAAGTATTTATCAAAATGGGTTCTTTTATAAAAAAAATAAAGAAATACTAAAAAATCCCCTAACCATCCTATCTTCTTACTTGTTAAATACGGGGACTCCATGGTTATCGCCACCAAATCACTACACGCTTTTGAAAAAAAAAACTCTACGTATCTTGTTTTTTAACAATGAATATTTTGTTTTTTCGTAAGACTTGAACCTAAGATCTCATACTTAAGTGATCAAGATTGTAATGAACTAATGATTTTTCAACTAAGAGTGTTACTACAATACTTGCATGCATCATAATACCTTGAGATACACATTTAAAGATATACATAATTGAATTTAGGTAATTAACTGATTTATCATTTACTTGCAGTAAATGCATTAATTAAATCTAAATGTTGACCAGTTTACAAAATACCTAAATTTTTTGAAGAAAAAAAGATTTCTTACTAAAAATTTAAAATCAATTAAATCAATCAATCAACAATCAATTATTAATTATTATTATTATTATTATTAATCAAGAATAAATAAAAGGGTTAATAAAATATAGGAATACTCACAACATGACACATGGCAAAAATAGTCCTAATAAATGACAAGTGGCAAAAATTAAAGAAAGAAGCCTAAGAATCATCCATGTGTACTTTATTTTTATTTATTAGTATAGAGAAACTAGGTTAGAAACCCGTACGTGTATTACACGGGGTTGTACATTAAAAACACTATAATTAAAATTTTTTTAACAAACATCTCATCACCGAAATTACATATTGTTACATGTAATAATGGTAAAATAAAAGGTATAATAATATATCATAAAATTTAAATGTCTGTTTATATAAAATGCAATATATAGCTGGCTAAACTCATCAAGAAGCAATCTTTTATAACCTCCATGTATAAAAAAAAATCTTTTTTACTTATAAAGTATGTTTCTAAAAGTATATATTTGAAAAACAATTAAATAAAATTTAAAAAAAAAGTATAAAAGTATACCTTCACGTATTTTTCAAGCACCTCATTTGTATTTTTTTTAATTATTTTATTAGTCTCAAGTATATCTGTAATATTACCGAGTTAAACTATACAACTTTTGGTGTACATTTGACGAGGTTTTGTTTATATAAAAAGGATGTAGTTGACAAAATTATTTATCAAAATGACTTGTTTCAACAGTATTTATCAAAATGGGTTCTTTTATAAAAAAAAAATAAAGAAATACTAAAAAATCCCCTAACCATCCTATCTTCTTACTTGTTAAATACGGGGACTCCATGGTTATCGCCACCAAATCACTACACGCTTTTGAAAAAAAAACTCTACGTATGTTGTTTTTTAACAATGAATATTTTGTTTTTTCGTAAGACTTGAACCCAAGAGCTCACACTTAAGTGATCAAGATTGTAATGAACTAATGATTTTTCAACTAAGAGTGTTACTACAATACTTGCATGCATCATAATACCTTGAGATACACATTTAAAGATATACATAATTGAATTTAGGTAATTAACTGATTTATCATTTACTTGCAGTAAATGCATTAATTAAATCTAAATGTTGACCAGTTTACAAAATACCTAAATTTTTTGAAGAAAAAACATTTCTTACTAAAAATTTAAAATCAATTAAATCAATCAATCAACAATCAATTATTAATTATTATTATTATTATAATTATTATTATTATTAATCAAGAATAAATAAAAGGGTTAATAAAATGTAGGAATACTCACAACATGACACATGGCAAAAATAGTCCTAAAAATGACAAGTGGCAAAAATTAAAGAAAGAAGCCTAAGAATCATCCATGTGTACTTTATTTTTATTTATTAGTATAGAGATATATATATTATATACTAGGTTAGAAACTCGTGTATTACACGGGGTTGTACATTAAAAACACTATAATTAATTTTTTTTTAACAAACATCTCATCACCGAAATTACATATTGTTACATGTAATAATGGTAAAATAAAAGGTATACTAATATATCATAAAATTTAAATGTCTGTTTATATAAAATGCAATATATAGCTGCCTAAACTCATCAAGAAGCAATCTTTTATAACCTCCATGTAAAAAAAATATCTTTTTTACTTATAAATTATGTTTCTAAAAGTATATATTCGAAAAACAATTAAATAAAATTTAAAAAAAAAGTATAAAAGTATACCTCCACGTATTTTTCAAGCACCTCATTTGTATTTTTTTTAATTATTTTATTAGTCTCAAGTATATCTGTAATATTACCGAGTTAAACTATACAACTTTTGGTGTACATTTGACGAGGTTTTGTTTTTATAAAAAGGATGTAGTTGACAAAATTATTTATCAAAATGACTTGTTTCAAAAGTATTTATCAAAATGGGTTCTTTTATAAAAAAATAAAGAAATACTAAAAAATCCCCTAACCATCCTATCTTCTTACTTGTTAAATACGGGGACTCCATGGTTATCGCCACCAAATCACTACACGCTTTTGAAAAAAAAAACTCTACGTATCTTGTTTTTTAACAATGAATATTTTGTTTTTTCGTAAGACTTGAACCTAAGATCTCATACTTAAGTGATCAAGATTGTAATGAACTAATGATTTTTCAACTAAGAGTGTTACTACAATACTTGCATGCATCATAATACCTTGAGATACACATTTAAAGATATACATAATTGAATTTAGGTAATTAACTGATTTATCATTTACTTGCAGTAAATGCATTAATTAAATCTAAATGTTGACCAGTTTACAAAATACCTAAATTTTTTGAAGAAAAAAACATTTCTTACTAAAAATTTAAAATCAATTAAATCAATTAATCAACAATCAATTATTAATTATTATTATTATTATTATTATTAATCAAGAATAAATAAAAGGGTTAATAAAATATAGGAATACTCACAACATGACACATGACAAAAATAGTCCTAATAAATGACAAGTGGCAAAAATTAAAGAAAAAAGCCTAAGAATCATCCATGTGTACTTTATTTTTATTTATTAGTATTGAGATTAAGTTACATCAAAGCCACCATGATCACCATACTATTCTTTTTCACTTTTCTCCATCAAACATCTTTTTTAATTAGATATCCCCATCTCCACTTGTCTAATATATTTTTTTACTTCTAATGCAGTCCACCCTTATCTCGACCCAACATTCCGCATAACCTAAAAGTACCTGCCTACCTACCACTTGTATAGTCCAACAATTTTACAATTTCTTAAGGAGCTCTGATTAAGTAACTAATGCAGCAAAGTTTTTTTTTTAATAAATAATTGAGTAAATTACAAGTTTTGTCTTTTATGTATGTCTCAAATTGCAGGCGCTGTCCTTTGTCTTTAAAATTGATGAGTTTTGTCCTTAATGTTTGCAAATCTTACACGTTATGTCCTTTAGGCCAAACCCAATTAATTTTTTTTGTTAAATCTGGTCACCCAGGGGTATTTTAGTCTTTTTACCATGTTTACTTATGTTTATTAAAAAATAAAACAAAATAATTTTAGTCTTATTATTATTATTATCATTATTATAATTATTATTATTATAAGTGTGTATATATACCATATATATAACCATTACCACAACCCTTCACCGCCATCTCCACCTCCCACCACCGTCACTGTCACCACCACCCTCCATTGCCACCGTCACTACGGCCACCATCACCACCACCGTCACCTGCCACCACCTCCCACCACAACCACCATCCCGCATAACCCACCTCCACCGCTTCAATAGTGCAACCCAAACCAGCACCCTCCGCCGTCACCACCACCCTCCACCTCCACCTCCATTGATTTCACTTTTGCAATGTAGCAGACAAGTTCCAGACAACAATATAAATACAACTGCAATGGATTATTATTCTTCAGGCACAATCTAAACAAGATCATCAAGAATAAAATAGATAAATTAAATACGATCTTAACCTTCATTCAAAAGCTAAAACGAAGCAACAAAACTATATCGAAAGACCACCACCCTCCATTGCCACCGTCACGACCACCTCCCACCACCGTCACCACCATCCTCCATTGCCACCGTCACTACGGCCACCAACACCACCACCGTCACCTGCCTAAATTCCAAATCAAAAACCCCCAATCAAAAACCTAAATTCCAAATCAAAAACCCCCAACCAAAAACCTAAATTCCAAATAAAAAACCCCCAAAAATCCCCACAATGTCAAAACAGACCTACAATCACCCACAAACCTGCAACAAATCCTCTGTTTCCGGCGAAGGTTCCGGCTAGCCGCCACCGATTCTCCGCAACCCAGTACCGCATCCACCATCACAAACCCACCACCACATCCATCTTCATCATCCACAAACCCACCACCACAAAAATCCAGATCTGCGAAAACACCGATTCTCCGCAACCCACTACCGCATCCACCATGAACACCTCCATCATCGCCATCGTTCTCAGACACCTCCATCATCCCCGTCGTTCTCAAACACCTCCACCGTCGCCGTCGTTCTCAAACACCTCCATCGTCGCCGTCGTTCTCAAACACCTCCACCATTGTCGTCGTTCTCAAATATACAGAGAGAAGAGAGAATATACAGAGAGAAGAGAGAGAACATGAGAGAGAGAGAAATGGCAGATTTTTGTATTTATAATTTCTTTTTATTTTTTTTTACAAATTAACCCCTAAACATAAACTGTTTTACACAATAGCCCCTGAAGACATGAAATGACAAGAATTCCCTCATGTGCCTTGCACATGATCAGTTTTAACCAAAAAAATCTAACTGGGTTTGGCCTAAAGGACATAACGTGCAAGATTTGCAAACATTAAGGACAAAACTCATCAATTTTAAAGACAAAGGACAGCGCCTGCAATTTGGGACATACATAAAGGACAAAACTTGTAATTTACTCTAAATAATTTTTATCTTGAGAGAAATACATTTTGTAAAACTGTTATCTAAATAGATAACGATATATGTACAACAAACTAAAATGATAGTGTTGGATAAGGATTCATGCTCAACACTAGTCCGTTTAAAACTTGTTTCGCCCACTCACGAACAAGAGAGTTCAATATCTTGAAATAGAACAAGAGAATTCTCCTCTCTTACTCGACTTTGGTGTCTAATACTTAGAGTGGTTTTCATAAAAATTAAACTTGTTTTATTGTTGTAACCAACCAAAATTGCTTGATTGCAACTAAATACATTTAACTTTTGCCCACTTGTTCCTTAATGCTAAGAAAGTAATATACAAAGAAGGCTCTCACTTATATACATTTGTGAAGTTCCATCAGGTTTTATCCATTTTGTTTCAAATTCTATATCAAACTCGTTGCTCTGAGTATTAAGAGCATTCTCATCCAAACCACCAAAATCTGTGTGGGGGGTTTTTAAAATATAAGAAGTATAAAAAGTGGTTGTGAGTGGAGGAGAGAGAAAATGTTACTGTTCATCTGTATATTTGGGGGGACACTGTTCACCCCCTATAGTTTTTTAATATATATTGAAAGTGGTTGTGAGTGGAGGAGAAAGAAATTGTAATATATATTGAAAAGGAAAGAGAAAAAGTATTTGTTTTTAGTGGAAATATATTGATATAGGAGTTGTTTTTTAGTGGAATGTATGTATATTTTTGGTGGATTGGATGTGAATGCTCTAATATCATATTTATCTTATCTTTATTTTGTAGACACTCTACATGTTGCGAAGCCCTGAAACCCAATAAACTAGTAGGCTGGGTGGTATGGTCTCTTGCCCCTCCCAAATCAGTCTTCATAGCGCCCCTCTCCTCATTTCCTAGGTGCCAAAGAGGGGGAGGGGTGCTACAGAGGGGGCTCCATCTCTTTAACGAGCGTCAAAGGGTTATACATGTGGGGCCCATTCATTCCCACAAATCAAATTTTTCTCTTTTTGATTTCCTTTTTCTTATTTTTATATTGTTTATAAGGGGCTTTAAAGAGGCATTATCCCATACCGTGCAAGTTAACGATAAAGCCACTCGCTTATGTGGCACATACGTGGCGTTAACGTGGCATTATAGAGTCCTTAGGGGGGTTTATACCACACCACCCAGCCTTATCCTTATGATGATCTATTTTGGGAAGATAAAGGTTGAAAAAGAAAATATAAAGATTAGTGAAAGAAAAGGATAAAAAGTAGAGGCTTGATTTAAATTGTTTGGTTTAATTGTTAAAGATACGGTGTTAAAGTTTATTTGTTTATTTTATTTGAGTTTGATTTGGTTTAGGATTAGTACAGGTTTAATATGAATAGAGGTTTATATATATTCAGTTTTAGATGTTGAGTTCATTAACAAAGAAAAGAGTCAAGATACGTTACTTTAAATGTGTGCGTGTTTTACATATATTTTCGGTTTAATACAATTGGTTATTCCAACAATAATTATATAACAAATATTTGTTATCTTGTATCCAAAATTAAAATCATATTTTCATGAATTTTGCAAAAAGTAATACAAAGGTAGAGTGACAAGTACTAATTCAATCAATGTAAGACATCCTAGCTCCGACCATTTGATAGGTTCAATCTTTGCTTGAGATTTATTAGAAGACTATGTGACGCTTCTTCCGCTCGTAGTCATTATTCGGTCAGTATTAATTTCTTCCCACGCCGAGAACACACAGCTTGTTTAAGCCCACGTTCCAACAATCTATTAACACGAACCACATACAGTTTTAGGGTGGAGGGTATCATTCAATCACTTTAGGGTGTTTGAGTTACCGTCTAGCCAATAATCTCATGCCATGTCAAGTCCCCATTCCACTCCCCATTTTGCACTCAATCACTGGCAGTGGTTCAAACACCTGGAGAGTGGTAAAAAATTAAAACAAAAATATTATGATTGGTTGAAAGGGGTTGGGATCCACCATTCACCCTCTCTCTCCCACCTCTCCTCTTCTTCACCGAATCGGTGAATACTCACCGAAAAAGGCAATCACCGAACACCGCTTAGGGGGCGGCAACGATTCACCGAGCGGTGAAAACAACTCCTCGATGGAGTCCCCGCTATCATACCGTTCCCCCTTACAGATTGGTCTTGATTTGCAATAACAAAATCCATTGGGGGAGTTCTTTAATGATTCAAGACCAATTGTCCATAAAAATTCCTAGTTTGTTGTCAATATTGTTTCCCTTTTGCTTATCCAGACAGGTTAACGAATGTCATGACTGCAAAAACATCCTATTGATTCTTTTAGATTCAAACAAATACTTATAAAGAATGGTATGTCCGTATGTAGCATGTGGGGAAGCAAATATGTGGTAATTTGGGTGCGCAATAATAGATTCTAAGCCCAAATGGTAGCAAAACTTTTGTTTTAATTTTCTAGGCAAAAGATCAAATACAAATAATCTTAACATACTAAACATACAAATTGAAGGAAAACTCAAAAAGACAAAGTGACATTTTTGTAATTACCACAAACTATCAAAGTTACTATACAAATGTGAACTCAACCAAAAATACCTAAAAAGCACAATTTTTTTAAACATTTTTTATTAAAAATTCGCTACATTTTGTTAGCAAAAAAAAAAAAAAAATTTTTTTTGCTGCTACTAAAAGTAGCAATTTTTTAGTAAAAAATGTTAAAAAAATAAAATAATTTGTGTGTTTTTTATTTATTTTTTATTTTTTTTAGATTTTTTTAGGTTTTTTTGGGGTTTAGTTTTTAGCATTTTAGCTTGGGTGGGGGGGAGGGGGTGTTAGGTTTTTGGGGGTGGGGGGTTTAGGTTTTTGGGTGGGGGTGTGGGGGGGGTTAGGTTTTTTTTAGATTTTTTAGGTATATTTGTAGAGTAACTTTGATAGTTATTGATAATTACAAAAATGTCACCTTATCTTTTTGAGTTTTCCTTCAATTTGTATGTTTAGTATGTTAAGATTATTTGTACAAGAACTTTACCCTAATTTTCTATTGCACTTTTAATTTTCAGTTAGTATGTTTTTTTTTTCTTTTGAACGGTAAAAAATGAACTTTAGACGTTTCCATTAACTTTAGAAGTTGTTCAACTTTTTACATTAGACATTGGCGTTAACTTTAGACACGATAAGTCTTCTTTAAACTTTACTATCGATACATGCATACTTTGGATACTTTTTACTTTAGCTTTCTGAAAACTTTATACACACCCGGTTTGCATTTTAGAGATATGTTAGCTTTAGACATACCTCATGAAATAATTATCGCCATCTTGGAGGCTAGAAGCCAAAACTATATATTTCTTTGTAACTATACCTTTCTTAAGTTACTTTGACAAACTATGTCTTTATTTATAATCGGTCTATATTTATTTATTAAAACACTTTATCGGGTATACCCACCGCCAAAAAAAAAAATCTATAAAGAGATGTGTACAAATTCACCTAATAGAGCGAACTATGCATATTATGACAGTGGCGGATGCAGGATTTTATTCTAATGGATTCCTTTTGGTAAATTCTCTTTAATTCTCACTAATTTTTTTTTTCTAAATTCTACAAAGTTCTCACTAATTTTTTCCGTTTTTTTTTTTCCAAACGCACTGAGTTTATGGGAACCCACAAATATTGGTTGGATCCGCCATGTACTTATGACCTTGCTATCTTGACCTTTAACGGACACTTGATCACCCTAGTTAATTGTTCAAGGTTTACATGTTAAATGGGCCGACTTTCATTCAAAACTATGCATGCGAAATGTTTCGTGCGGACAGAGTTTTTGCATGGGGAAGAAACATACATGACCAACCCATATCGACAAAAATCAAATTCTCACCGCTAGTTGTCTATGGTTTTATTTGGAAAAACGTATTTTCTTTTCAAATTTTTGTGGAAATGATTTCATTTAACTTATACATGGCCCACCTACAAAGGTATTTCTTGGTATTTGAATACCATGTATCTTATTCTTTTGTTTGTTTTGGCTTTAACAGATAACCATTGTCGTTTTTCTATATTCCCTCTTATCAACATTACAAATTTTAACTTATATTTAATAGTCAAACATCATTCTTACCTGCAAGGTGACCCTAGCATATGTAGGTTATTTTACTATGTCAGTTTGTACCAATATTTACCAACAACGCATGAGTTTTTATATCTTTTTTTAACTGATCAACGTGATAGTGTGAAACTTTTAGTGCCATAAGTTTTTGTACTAACCTACTATTATAGTATTTTTTTTTATGATGATAACTAACGATATGAAGAAAAAAAGTTGGGAGTGATGGAAAGTTAGAAACACATGCTATTAACCTTTTATTAGATTGATAATTATATGTTGGTGAACGCTTGGTGTCAACATCTTGGAGATCTTCTTTAGATATGATTTATCAGTATTGGTCTTGTTTAGGTCATTTTAGTTAAGTTATATGTATATTATGTGTTTGGGTACAGGGTACTGGTTTAGAGCACCTAGTAAAGCAACTAGTCCTTGCTCTACTAGACAATTTAAAGCAACTAGTCTACTAGGCATGTAGCACGCCTACAATTGTTAGTTGTTTGGTTATGATTGTTGAATCTATTCACGTTTCATTCACTTTGTAATAAAATATACTGTAAGAATTAATTACATCATGTTAATTCGGATAATCGATTAGAGATTTCCCATCTAATCAAATTCGTATTAGGGTTGAATACTCTATCCTTCAAGATTGTTGGAGAACAATATCGAATGTGAGAATTACATTATCCATACTAAATAAAAGGATATGACGCCTACAATTGTTAGTTGTTTGGTTATGATTGTTGAATCTATTCACGTTTCATTCACTTTGTAATAAAATATATTGTTAGAATTAATTACATCATGTTAATTTGGATAATCGATTAGAGATTTCCCATCTAATCAATTCGTATTAGGGTTGAATACTCTATCCTTCAAGATTGTTGGAGAACCATAACGAATGTGAGAATTACATTATACATACTAAATAAAAGGATATGACATATTAGATTGACAAATATTTTGATCATATAACTTACACGCGTCTAAATATCATGTGGTTCATTGATTTCATACAAATTGTAATTAAGACCATGTTTTGTCAAATATGTATTATCAATAAATTGAAACAAGTTTTACATTATTTGTTATGTTATGTGTGTTTCTCTCTTATAGACAATAACTTCTATCCTTTATGAACAAACTATATATTTGAGTTATTCTTCTTGCTCATGTAAAACGATAACCATTCAAAAGTTGAATGTTTCAAGTGTTTTGTCATTGGATTTTACAAATTTTTTTGTTAGACATTTTTTAACACCAAGTTCTAAAATCTTTGTATTTAGATATTCTACAATTCTGAGTAGAAAATATTTGCCAAAAGAGGGGGGTTTGTTGACAATGTCAAACTCCATATTTAGGTCAGTCTCTTTTGATCCCTGGTGAAGAACTGAAGTTAATTTGATAAATAAAAGATTAATCGGCATTCTTGATGTGTAATATGTTTTTCGCTGCGTCTTACTAGTGCTTTTTTATAAAGTTTTGTTGTTACAAAAAAAATTGAATCAACTACCAAGGGGCTTGTGATCGGGAGTTGGCACCGATTGGAAAGAGTGATCAACAACCATCTGAGAGACAAAAAAAATGTTGTTGGTGAAGTTGGAAAAAACAATTTATTTTTCTAAATACGTCTTATCGTTAATAAAATTATAATATTTCATTGAATATGTCCTATATATATGTATAAAGTAAATAGTTTTCTCTTAATCAAAGGGTAGCATATGTGAATTATGTTTGTTATCTAAATTTGAGTGATAAGGCTATAAACAATTTTCTTGTCATATTGTTATATTGTTGTGCCTAAAGCTAGGTTAAGTTTTATAGTTACTTTGTGTCTTAGGATTTTGATTCCACCTTTTTTAAATCTAATCACTAGTTATGTAAGAGAAGGTTATCTAAGGTGATGTCTGATATTCATATTTGAGTTAAAACTGATACAAATTAAAAGAAAACAATGGAGCAACAATATATATGTATTTAAAGAAATAGTCATGTTATTTAAGATTTTTTTATTATTATTCTGACAAATAAATTATTACTCATTTTAAGAATATATCACTATCATTGTCAATTTGTCATTCCTCTATTTCAAAATATATAAATAGGCTACCAATATAAATAGGTTGTAATGTTGTATAGTATGTTTTGACCATGTAGACTTAACGGCCCAAATCAGTATATTGTAATTCCAAAACGCTAGATGAGGGGTGTTAAAAACTGGATATCCGAAAATTCGGATCCGAAATTTTCGGATACTAGATTTCACTATCTGAATCCGTATCCAAAATTTCAGATTTCGGATATACGAAATTTCGGATACGGATTCGGATAGTGAATCGGATATCCGAAAATCCAACTTTTTATTTAATTTTTATTATTTTTTTCATAATTTTAGATAGTTTCGGATATCTGAATATAAGTTTTCGGATATTTTTCGGATATTTTCCAGATATTTCGGAGATTTTCGGATACTTCGGATATTTTCGGATATCCGAAAGAAATGAAATTTAAATTTTCGATATTTCGGATATCCGAAATATCCGAAAATTTTGAAAATCACTATTCAAATCTGAATCCGAAAAATTATGATATCCGAATTTCGGATATCCGAAATTTCGGATATCCAATTTTTTGGATATTTCGGATTCGGATATCGGATATTTCGGATCGGATTTTCGAATACAGATAGTTTTGAACACCCTTAGATGTGGCTGTAAATAGTTCTCAAGAGGAACACATATATGCGGTATAACGCAATAATATAAATGTTATTTCCAGCTTACTCCAAAGGGCCAGCATATGCTGTTTAAACCCTTCACCCCAAATTCGAATCCCTCCCAGAGGTGTCTCCCATATTTACATAATTTGCACTTAGTAGGAATCGAACCTGAGACCTTCACAGAAGAAAACCAGTTAGTGGAAAACCCCCTGACCAACTGGGCTATACCATATTGGCAGTACCACTTGTATTACATATAATACAATTTACTAACGTTTATTATTTATTATAGTATAAGAGATTATTTTAAATGGGTTAAAAGCTTAGATGTATTAAATAAAAAGTCTAACGGGTTAAAAACGTTTATTATTTTTAGTATAAAGGGTGAAATTGAAACTTAAAAATAACTCAAATATATAACACGTTATTAATCTATTATATCTTTAGTAATTTAGTTTTTGTGACAACTTACGTTCGTTAGCATTTTTTTAAATTGAATGTGTGTTTGTGATTTTCTGACAACTTGGTTTTTCATAGGTTAATTTTTTTCTTTCTTGACATTCTATTAAACCAACTTTGAAATTGAAGATGTATTCAAATTAAAGTTTTTTAATCTGAGTGTCGATATCGAGATGAGCTTAAGTGGTTTCTACCGAACAATATTGGTACTGTATCGGTATTATTGGAAACGATACAAGGATTATTGGAAATAATGACGATATTCCTTTTTATTGTTCTTGATTGATGTAAAACATGTGTTGATATACTTTTAGGGGGATGGCACCAGCGTGATGGGCCCATCACGTGTGAGACACCATCGCAACCAACCATCACGGTGCGTGGTGGAATTTTTGGTGGTGGCCATCACGTTTGTGGTGAGTTTGATGGTGTAAGGAGGAATAAGGTGGTATGTTGTGATTGATTAAGAATGAGGTGGTATAATGCTTGTGGACAGTGTGATGAGTGATGCAAGTGATTTAGTGATGGTGTGATAAAATTCGGTGGAATGTGGTGGTAGTTTGTGATTGGTTGGTTGTAAGTGATGGTGTGATGGGTGTCCCTTCCTTGACTTTTTTTTAATTAGCTTTCGGTTGCCTTCGCAAGTGTCTATACCGTAACGAACCAAATCGATACAAAATTCAATTGGCGACTATAATTAACTTTTTCTTGACATTCCATTTTTCCTTTTTATTAAACAAAGGTGTATTCCCTTAAACTCTACAAGTGTCGATACCGTACCTATATGATTTCAAGCAAACAAAATCGTTACCGGTATTGGTATTTGTTATATGGTTTTTGATGGGTGTAGAAAATGTGATAATATCCTTTTGGGTATATAATAATTTTAGTTTTTTAGGTTTTCTTTTTCGTTTATTATAGCAAGTGCCGACTCCGTAATGAACCAAATATGCCAACTGAATTTCTGCCATGTAGAGCCGAATGATCCCACTAATTTATGAATTGTTAGTAATCATTTATATGAATTCGTTAGATAATACACTATAATAATTTGATAATCTACAAATAATGTATTCATAACTGAATACATGAATAGGTTTAGGTTCATGTATAAAGGATCAAAATCCTAATGCTACAAATAAAACATCATTGGATAAATAGAAGAAAGAACACCATGGGACAAAAAAAAAAACACTTAGTTAGAAACGTATTTTTTTATATAACAATAAAGTACTCGTATTAAAAATAAAAAATATGTGTATTTTAAAAAGAAAAAAAAAACAATGACGTATAAAAAGGTTATTGATGTTTAATAAAGATAGGTGGAAGTTGCATGTGGGTTTCTGAGTTTAAAACACACCGAAATTACATATATACCTCTATGTCATTAAATCAATCATTAAACGTAAAATACAATTTACAAAAATTCCGCTAATGATTCTCTACATTCAAATTACAATCTAATGTCCATAAGACTTCTTAGGAAAAACACCACTTATAGACTAACTCTATTTTTTTTTTTTTTTTGAAAAAAGAACTTCATTAAAATGCCAAACCAACCTCAAATCGAGGCAGCCACAACCAATACTATCAATCTACCCAAGAGATGGATTTGTTTTTAGATCTACTCTCACCCTATATGAATATATGTATTCACTTACCCAATAACAAACACTATATTTTTTTCATCGGTAAATAATAAAATTTTCAACACATAGTGGTTCTCATTTGAAATCACCCAATATATATCATACATGCATGCAGACATGTATGATTGCATGCATGTATGATTCAAGAAAATGATGATCAAGATAAGCATAAAATATCTCAAATATATAATACGTTATTAATCTACTTAGTGGTGTATTGGTATAATGCATCTCCTTTATCCAAAAGATGAAGAGTTTAAATCTTAAAGGGTGCATGTATATGTGGTTAATAAGAATATTTAAGATTCTGCTAATTTGCCGCTAGAAAGACTCGCATAAAGTGATGAGTCAATTAATAATAAAGTGATAGAAAATACTACTGAAAACATATAGAAATTGATGTTGAAATGATAATAAAATGACATGAAACTAGAAAATTTAATGGTTCCGTATGTATGATGGTGGTTGCTCATCGGCTTGACAAGATTCATTAATTATGCATGGACGGTAAATTCGGAACATGTACTTTTTTTATTCCTTTTGAAAATCCGAACAACGTACGTATGTCCGGTAGTGAACATAACATCATGATGTGTTTTATAAAAATAAACATTCGGACGGATCGATCATGACAATAACAAATCGTTCTGGTGGGATACAATGAACCAGTTAATTGTTGGTGATCCAAAACATAAACCATTGGGCCATTAGATTAACAAGGAGTAAACCTTTTCCCTCACTTCATCACTATTCCTTGTTTCCTCAAGTCTAAGACATGCAACATAAGACTAGTAGTGGGTCGGGTATGACTAATCTCATACCCATATTCAGTTGTAAAATCTTGTCTCATACCCGGTCCATTATCTGTTGGGTATCGGGCATACCCGCAGATATCGAGTATACCTGTTGTGATTTTCATGTATATATTTTTTCTTTTCCTTTATAATTTTATGTTTTAAATGTCTATATAATTTATTAAATTATGATAAATAATCATCATCACCGTAATAATATTTAATATATTTAAAAATGTATATATATTATGTGAAATTGTAAAATACAATATCCATTAACATACAATACTTACGAGATGAAATAATAACATGCGTGATTAGGGTTTTACCCCATGCGTGATTTCTGATTTTGTACATAGTGATTATGGTTTTCAACATGTGTAATTATGTTTTTTTAACGTGCGTGATTAGGGTTTTGAGTTTTATAACGTGCGTAATTTCATCTCGTACGCATCGTACGTTAAGAAATATTGTACGTTAACCAACCCCTATATATTATAATATTAAATCTCTATTTTTTTTTGCTTTTCATAGCATATAAATATGAATAATGTCATCAATATATATATATATATATATATATATATATATATATATATATATAGGGAGCCGCTAGAATGAGAACCACCTCGAGTTGTAAGAACCGCGAGAACTACACCCCACGGAGCGCCGTTCGCCGCGATTTTTTTTTACAAGTAGATGTGTGCATTATAAACACGGCCGTAAAAAATCACGGCGAACGGCGCTCCGTGGGGTGTACTTTTTTACACCTCAAGTTTGGTGAAAAAAAAAAAGAAAAAAGAAAAAAAATTAAAAAACACCAAACTTGAGGTGTAAAAAAGTACACCACACGGAGCGCCGTTCGCCGTGATTTTTTACGGCCGTGTTTATAATGCACACATCTACTTGTAAAAAAAAATCGCGGCGAACGGCGCTCCGTGGGGTGTAGTTCTCGCGGTTCTTACAACTCGGGGTGGTTCTCATTCTAGCAGCCCCCTATATATATATATATATATATATATATATATATATATATATATATATATATATATATATATATATATATATATATATATATATACATATGCATATATATTTCCAATGAAAAGTTTATTTTTCAAATAATAAAGCTACAATAATGAATTGTTACAAATAATATGAATACTTAAAAGTTTCCGGGCGTATATTTCGGGTCAATGTTGTAGAAGGCGCTAGGCGCTAGTCGGGCGGTGAGGTACCGTCTAGGGATTAATCGGGATTAATCGGAATGGGATTTTTATATATATATTTTTCCAAAATTATATATATATACCCAATAATATAAAAATAATACTTCAAAATTCACAGAAATACTTCAAGTTTCAGATAGTATGGTTCGATTTTGACCGATTTTGACCAATTTTGACCAATTTTGACCGCCTAGGACCCATTTTGACCAATTAATATAGTCCGATTAATCCGATTTTTGACCGCCTAGGACCGCCTAGGTACCGCCTTTGACTGACTTTGACCATGGCCGATTAATTGACCGACTATCTCAAAATTAGGCAGTAAGTGGCCGCTTAGCGCCTAGGTGCCGATTAATCGGCCGCCTAGGCCGATTTCTGCAATCATGTTTCGGGTAAACAAGTATATAGTTTCGGGTAATCGGGTCGGGTATTATCTAATCCGATACTCGCGAAATATTTTTTCCGTACCCATACACGGTCCAATACCCGTCAGGTATCGGGTATGCCGGTCCCAAATGCTTCAGGTTTCGAGTATACCCGTCGGGCTCGGGTATTTTTACCATCCCACATAAGAGGATATAACTTGTTTAAAAAAATAGACCGTGACATGTATATCATATTTGTCATATTGTATTTTGTATATTTCGTGTATATCGGGGTATGCGTTGTTTTACAATATTTGATATTTCTTACTAAAAAGAAGGGACAAAAATAAACAACTAAAATGTAACTGTGAAGAAGATGAGATCTGGAAGACTTTTGTTATGTTCATAAAGATCTTCTAAAGTTTTGTTACACCGGAGATGAATCTTCAAGTTTTGTTACACCTTTACAAACACATCTAACTTTTTTGTTGCTCAATCACTTGACCAGCCTGTCACACATCATGTTTAAAAATTATTTGGCAAGTATTTATGTAGTGTCAATAGAAATAATTATTCAATTAGAGAAAAGAGGGGCATAAATACCCGAAGTAGAGCGTGTTAACGGTAATTTCAGTTGAAGAGTCACGTTGAGGTCAACGTTACGTATGTTTTTGAAGATTCGTCTTCGGTTGGTAACAAAATCAGAACTCGAAGGGGTTCCACAATGGAGGATTGCGTGAGTGAGTGGGAGTGAAAGAGAAAGTTTTTTGGTGTTAGGATTATGGCATGAGCAAGTTGTGGTTACTGTATTGTTTTTAAAGTAAACAAGATTAACAGTGATTATTTTAAAGAGTCTGCTAGACAACTTAAGTGACAAACCTCAAACGAGTTATGTTTTGTCGAACAACAAGGATAAAATTCAAAACGAGAACTAAAATCGTAAAACATATGAGGAATATCCATACCATAAAGACTTTGTTGCTTAGGCCATGTGTAGTCATAAAGCCCTTTTGTGGGCGTTATGCGACACGTGTCGTGCCACGTCACACAGGGGCTTTATGGGGCGTTATGTCACTAGAGCCCGTAGTCATAAAGCCCCTACCTCATCATAACCAAAGTGTAAAATGCAAGGACCAAAGTGTAAAATGCAGGGACCAAAGTGTTTTAATGCAGGGACCAAAGTGTAAAATGCAGGGACCAAAGTGGAAAATGGAAACAATCAAAACGCCGTGAAAAAACTCGCGCCCTCCCCCCATTTTCATTTATATCGCCCTCATAAAGCCCCCCGTAATGGTGTTCAAGGGCCTTATGGGGCTTTATGAGGTGAGATGACGCCCCACTACACAAGGCCTTAAATGAATTTTAAAGTTGTTAGCGTGTCGTGTTAAGTTTTGTGATTGAATGGGTGTCTGAATCAAACTCCCCAAAATTCTTTGACCTGACATCGGATTATCATCACCCACTCACGCCACTTTTACTTTCGAGTTTCAACCATATTAAAATAATAATAGGATTTTTTTTGACAAGGTTATTCTAAATTAACAATACATGAATACAAATAAATAAAATTATCAGAAATAGTTTCTATCTATAACCAGAACACAAAAGCATTAGGAAGTCTTGATATAATAATCAATCAATCCACTTCATAAAATGCGGTTAGTGTGGAGAGAAAGAAGATATTTTTTGGCTTTTAAATTTCTAAACTAATAATTATTATTTTGCTTGAAATAATTAAACTTGTTTCGATATGTATTAAACAAATCAATGAAAACAAAATAGAATTTATTGGGAGGGTCAAGTGTGTTTTCCCTTTCAATATTTGTGATGGGCATAATTATTAACAGCCACTTAATAATAATATCTCCTCTTATCCTCCATTGTTCCACATCACTAATCCAAAGACTTTCTGGTATACTTAAAATATAACAAACAAAAAGGACAACGTTTCACCAAGTATAGAAAACTTTTTTTCTAAACTAAGCACAATCTTGCATCCTAAAAGAATAATTTCGTTTCTCCCTCCAAAATATTAAAACGCAAGGTTTAGATTCTTAAAAGTTAAAACCAACACACGCAATATGTTTGTGTACACAATTAGGAGCATGGTTGTAAAACAATATCTCGAAGTCCGAGTACTTGCTAGTAGGTAGTCTGTCAAGGACCGAGTACTCCTTGTCTAGGCCAATTACTCCCGAGTACTCTCAAATCTGACTAAGGAGCGCCTAACGACTTCTGCGACCATGATTAGGAGTCAAATTAAGCAAACTATATTTAATCCGGGTTTCCGAATCAATAAAGTTCAAAACAGATGGTAAATCATTTTTATATTCATTTTAAGAACAACACACCAGTCTTAGAAGGTACAACCTAGATAATGATCCATGTTCATTTTGCGTTTGATTTCAAATTTGTTTTCAAGAATGTTTGTTGATTGATTGGTACATTCATAGTCAACTAGGGAAAGGATTTATATATAGCTTAGTGTCACGGGTTAGATGTTTAAAGGTCGCTTTGCTAGGTTTTTACTTGAACATTTGGGTCCACTGGCTAGTCCGGGACTTCATTGGGGACAGTCTTAGCGAAATTGTAAAGTATATATGTCTGGTCATGTCTATCTGCTGAACGCACCATGAATCGAGATTCGAGAGTTGTTACGGTCTCCTGATAAGTTAAGAAATGACGAAACTAGTGACCTAGATCATAAGAGAAACAAGTTGGCAAGCATATGGATAACCGGATGTGCCACATGAGGCATCGAAAGACGACTTTGTGACATTAGTCTCTCAACTTTATACATGTGTCGATGTATTTTATGGTTTTAAGTTGTTAAAAGTTGAATAATATATTCTCTCTTCACAACATATAATAACAAAAAGGAAATGTGAAGCACACCAACTTTATATATCGACATATAGTACAATATGAACAGAATTTCCCCAAGGGGGATGCTTTTGAGTTATGTTGGAACCCCACCACATAACAAAATTAAAAGGTGTCCCTTTATTTCTTTACACTATTTCCTTGGGACTTGAATATATTTAACTATGGGCCTCTAAGAAATAAATTACAATATTAATAACAAGATACAATTATACCCTTCTTACCCACCCCACCCCACACGTCCTCTTTGACCGGTCACTATACACACTTCCACATATAATCCACTAAGATTTGACCTTTTTGCCCCTCGTGTAAGTGGGTTGAATGGACACCACATTATATTTGTACTCTACTAAGCCAAACTTCACCAACATTCATCCCTAACCTTACCTTTTCTTCTTTGTTTTCAGACTCCCACTTTCTTACTTCACAAAGCTGATGATATATACACACATATAACTTCTTTTTCCTTACTTTATTTCCACTAGGCCCTGCATAATATAATTAATAAACCTTTATTCTCAAAAGACCCATTCTTTTATTATCAAAAGACCGACCCATTCATAAACTAAAAGAGTAAGGGGCTATTTAGTATAATGTTTAGTCATTCAGATAAGAGGTCTTAACTAAATGACTTAGTATAATGCTTAACCATTAGAGGCAAATGTCTGAATCATTCAGACACCTGCTCGCGAAATAAACTTTGAACCCGTAAAAGGTCTGAGCTATTAAGAGCTAAACAAACAATCTCTAAGATTTCCTAGGAACTTTTAAAAGTAAATTTCATTAAACGGGAGCGGTTCAAGTGAACTCAGCCGAACCGATTATATAGTTAGTTCCTGGTATGACCGACTGGTCCGGTTCCGAGACTAGTGTGTATATGTTTAAAAAGTACCTAGCCTTCTCAATTACTTAGCATATATCCCAACCAACAAGTATACGGTGAACAAGGACAAAACCTGAAATATTTAATGAAAAAAGTTTTGTTCCCTTCGTCCTCTGGCTGTCGGTTTAACAACATAATATGTCAACAGGGGTACCTTTGTCCTTTTCTCACTCCTGAGTAATCACCCAAACACCGAATTGATTGCACTTATCCTCCACCCCACAAAACACTTTTCAAGATTATCTTGCCCAAAAGACCAGAATACCCTTTTAGCCAAACCGACAGTATGGACGACAACCTATCACTGTTGACTTTTCTTGACTTTCAAAAAAAAACATACCTTTTGTTTAATTAAATTTATTATGCGGCGGCTTGCTTAAGAACAACAGTGGGAGCTATCCGGCAACTCCTCCTCTGATGCTCTAACACAAGTTCTCCAGCAAACCAGTCAAGTTTCTCAAGATTGGTCTGGTCAATGACCTTTTTGCCCCCGAAGAGCACCGATTCGACATTCTTTTGTCCGAGCATCTCATCGGCCATAGCCGTCAGCATACTTACATTGCTAGGACTTGGGTCTGAATCCACATTGGTCCCGTAACGACCCGTGTTGGATCCATTTGCCTATTAACGGTAAACAAGTGTTAGTATGTATGTCACTAATCTATATGCAACAAGATTTAAAAATGAGAATGCATGGAGACAAAAGACTAATCAATTATTAATGAAATAAAATAAAATAGCAAGCACATCAGCTTTCTTCATAAACATAATCATTGTTCTAAACTTCTAACTCTAATGAGAGGATGACCTACATGTTTAACACAAATTGGTTTTTATTAGCAGAATCATTATCTATAATAGATTCCAAGTAATAAATTTGTTTAATTACAATCAAGTTGACAAGTGGGTGACACTAGTGATATCTTTTGAAAAAAAATGAACAAAGTTTTAAAGTATTATGTCATTTACAGATAACGACATAGATAGGTAAATGCTTTATTTTTAGTGAAAAGGATTAAAAAATGAAGATACAATGGTATATCAAATTAGAAAGTGTTAAAAATGAGGGGGGCCATGCTTACAAATATGGCAAAAACCTAAAAACAAGTAAAATAAAGTCCTAAAGTGGTCTTTCTAATAGTCACCATTCACCACTAGACCTTTTGCTCATAAAACATGCTGAAATGACTTTTATCTTGTGAATTAGAATAGAAGTGGTAAATTATCATTAGTTTACCTTTGTCACTATAAGAATATTAGCGATATAATTATGTAAGGTTTTTTACATCTAGGTTGTTCAAATTCGGATATCCGAAATTTTGAGATACTTAATTTCACTATCCGAATTTAAATACCAACAAAAAATAGTCAAATACAAGTACATTTAATCCGAAATTATACCTGAATACGAACGTAGTTACTAGAACGACTCTCACCAAACGCCATAGCGACAGCGTGGTCCACCATATCCGCCGAGGCGTCACTGGAAATTCGAGCCATGGGACGACACCACTGGTTAGCCTTCCACCCTTTGACTTGTTCATAACTGTAGTTCCCTTCTAGAAGCTGACCCGTACCTAGTGAAAGTACCATGAGGTCCTCCACCCCACGCACAAATGGAAACTCCTGCTTGTTATGTAACACGTGCGTGATGGCCGCCGCGGTCGGGTTACTCATAGCCAAACACCCATCAACCGCCACACACCGAGTCTTCCCATCCATCGACTTCATAGCCACCGGCTCAAACAAACCTGGAGTAGCTGACGTGGCACGACAAACCTCCCAAAGCCGAAAGTCAAAGCTCTCGGATTCCAAAGCGTCGGCTCGGGAAAACAAAAACGGAGCCGAGCTGGAAAGATCATAACAAGGGATTAAAATCGGCTTCAACGTGTTTTTCAAAGTCAAACTTTGACCGTTAACTACAAAAGCTTCTTTCATTGCTTTTTCAAAACCGGTTGTAGCACGAGTCATATTTGGCTCCCCTTTACCGCTGCCGAAAATTCTTTTGAATAAACCGGAACCGGATTTCGGGCAATACAGACGGTTCGCATGTTCGGCTAAGAACCGCCACGTGTCATCCGCCTTAAATATAGGACGGTTATTATTGTTAGTACCAAACAACATGGCTGTAAAAACACCACCTACACCGGTGCCTGCGGCCACATCGAAATAGTCTGCGATTCTGGCGTCTGGATTACCCGATTTTATTCTTAAGGCTTTTTCGAGATAAGCTAACGATTTAGCAGCTAAAATATTTCTCATTCCTCCACCGTCGATTGAGAGTACACAGATTTTGCCTCTTTGATTCTTCATGGACTGAAAACTGTCGTTGTTCGGGGTGATAGAAACGTCGGGAGAAACTTGTTTGGGTATCAAAAGCTTTTGATCGTCGTAGCCGAATAAAAATTTACTCTCCAGGATTGAAAAGATTTCGTAGCTGAGTTTATCTGTGTCGATGCTCGGCTCTTGCATCAGTCCTAGCGATGACCGGTTGGAATCCATTTGGTTGGTTACTAGAGTCGATTTCTGCACAAATATAACTAGACAATTTATGTAAACATTTCAAATGATTTTTATTGATCCAAACGTCAACGATTACAAGATTTGAGAAATGATAGTACAAATATTACAATATGAAACGGGCTGAGTCTAAATACTGTTATAGTGGTCGGTTTAAAAAAAGAAAACTGAATTGGAGCGGAAGAAAAGTGGAAGATGAGAGAAAATGGATGGAAAAAGAGACAAAGGGGAGACGTGAGAAGGCAAAATAAATACGTTGATTGCAGAGGACTTCTGCTTTTTATAACTTTTTAATACATGGAAAACGGGTTAGAGGCCGTTTATTCCTTCCTTTAACTATTTTAATGCTAATAGTATAATAATATTGGTGTTGCTACCTTTTTATTTGTATTATTATTGTTATAATTATAATTATATTATTGATAGCTTGATGATAATGGAAATCAATCAAATTGGTGATGTCAAAGTGTTTGTCTGGGGACGATCAAGTTGAAAGAAATAATTGCACATTTTTTGAGTGTTTTATGTGAACGTCTTTTCGGTAAGTTGCTCTCAGCTATTTGTTATTGTGCTTTGTGACTGTGACGAAGAGGAGTCCCCGGCCTCACCCAAGGTTCTTGTGACGGTGACAACGAAGAGGAGCCTGAGTCGACTGAGAATGGATTTCTTCTGCTTTGCAAAGAATATCGTTAGTCCTATCATGGTAAGATTGTAGGAGGGATATGTCATTGTGACCCGACTTCAGTGTACAAGTAATGGATTTATAGAAAAAAGGTGTAAAATGTGAACGAGAGTATTAAATTGTTATCCCCCTCTACTAATTGTACAGAATCATCCATGTCAAAAATTTATGACGTAAGAAAACAAATCTCAACAAAAAATAAAAATTATTATAGATTTCAAAATCATTCATGTCAAAACTTTATGACAAAAAAAAAAAAACAAATCTCATAAAAAAAAATTATAATAGATTTCAAAACTGACTAGCCTTATTGTAACAATTCAACCCACATGAGTCGTATTCGATTGAATCACTTTCATACATAATTCTTCATCAATATTATTAAAATTCAACATTTATGAAGTATGTACACATCGCTATTTCATTTATCTTGAAATTGACATAAAGAAAACCCTTCGAATTTTGTTTGTCAACACATATATATCATCTACGATTATCAACCAAGAAAATAATAAAAAATATATATATGCAAGGGGTGACAGAATAAAATCCTAGTACTAAATTGGTAGGTCTTCTTCCAGCAGAGTAGGGTGTAAATTGTAAATTTTAATGGTGTGTGTACATGTGGAGCTAAAATCATTCAGAGGGACAAAATACAGCACCGTCCGCCGGCCGTCGGTGGACAAATGGAGGCCCACTAAGGTAGATGGATTGATTCTGGAGCCCACTTAATCTGTTTTATTCTGTCTATACTTTATTACGTGCCTTCGTTTACGTTATCAAACGTCTACTCGTCTAGACCTAACTAAACACCGTTCGTCCGTTTATTTATCACAAAACTTTGGCTGATTAGCTAGTGAGCCAAGGCAGCTTTAGATTGGTTTCGTGTAACTAAAAGAGCTAGCTTGGGTTGTCTTGTTTATTTATGACGAAATGACGTCTGGACTTGGACATGACTTGTTTCCTTTTTGAACTTTTATAAATAATTACATTTTCTTCATAACACGAAATTTATAGACAAACTCAATACCCTGAGTGAGTCAAGAAGCTAAAACTGATGTGAATCGTCACTTTAAATTAAATGGACTCAGGAACGAGTTTGCCATTCAAAACGTCCCACTTCGGTTTGGCTCATTTAGAAATGAGCTGATCTCGAACAAGTTTATCTTTAGGGTTTGTTTGGCTAAGCTTATTTAACTCAAAAATGACTTTTTGTTAAAAGAACTTATGACTTTTTGAAATGGAGTTTTTAAAAAAAGTGTTTGAATTAGCTGATGGGGTGGGAAAAACCAATAAGTCAATAATTTGTTTTTTAAAAAGTGTTTGACTTAGCTTATTCATGTAAAATGACTAAAAGGGATGTGAAAAGCCAATAAGTCATAATCAGCTTCAAAAAGTCACTTCTTACTAACTTTTCAAAACTAACTTTTCCTCCCTATACGAAAAGTTATTTTGAAAAGTGCTTATGAGTTTGCCAAACATCTTTTCTCCTTATTAGCTTTTTGTAAAAGTCAATAAATTATAAGGAGGTGTTGAAAAGCTTAGCCAAACACTCCTTTAGACTTAGCCATGAGCAAGCTTTTTGAGTTTGTTTAACATCTTAGGTAGCATTCGTTTCACGGAATAGAGTGGAATCAGAATTGGAATTGAAATTGGATCTTAAGGGATTCCTTTGAAATCCCATATGTGTTTGGTTGGTATTATGCTCAATGGAATTGGAATTTAAGTTACGTAAAATGACATAACTACCCTTTAAAATTATCAATCAATCAATCAATCATGTCCGGTAAATCTCACAAATAGCAAAGCTATTGGTAGGGTCTGGGGAGGGTGGGATGTAGGCATACCTTACCTCTACCCCTAGGGATAGAGAGTCTGCTTCCAGTGAGACCCTCGGCTCCAAAACACCCAAGAAAGAAATAAATAGAACATGAGGTGTGTGTGTATGAAGCTACGAAAATAACATGAGTGGTGAAAGAGTACATGGCAAACAAAACAAATATAACATCACAAACAACCTATACACATAGTTACATATCTACGACCATACACTATACCTAAAACACAATTGTACCCTCCCCTAGAAATCCTTAACCGTAATCCTACATCTCCACGAGCTCGTATCATGGACCATGTTCTCAGAGAGGTGCAATCTTTGCAAATCCTGCCTAATCCGCTCATCTCAAGTAATTTTGGGTCTGCCTCTACTCCTCCTTCCCTTCACCTCAACTCCTCAAGAGTTTCAACCACTCTAACTGACTTTATCGTCTGCCTCCTCTTCACATGCCCAAACCATCTCAATCTTCCCTCATAATCTTATCTGGTTTACTAGCTACTTCTAACCTCTCCCTGAAAACATCATTTCTTTGTCCAGTCTAACCTTGTGTGCCCACACATCCAATTTAGCATTCTCATTTCTGCCACATCCATCTTGCGTGCTTGTACTTCCTTAATGGCCCAATAGTCGGTTTCGTATAACATAGCAGGTCTAATTGCAACCCTGTAAAATTTCTCTTTCAATTTAGTTGGAAACCTCCTATCGCATAATACTCCAGTGGCAGTTCTCCAATCTCCACCTACACCATCCAACATGGATGCGGTGGGCAACGTCACTATCTGTCTCCCCATCCCTCTGAACAAATGATCCTAGATACTTGAACTTAGTCACCTGCGAAACCACTTGACCATCAATGGTGATCTAAATGTCCCCATCGTTGTCTACCCCACTAAAGTCATAATACAAGTACTCAGTCTTAGATCGACTAATCTTTAAACCTCTACTCTTTAAAAATAGCAAATATAAAAACCCACATAAATTCATGTATTTTTAAAATAAAAAAGGAGAAGACTATAATCAATTGATATGTGCCAAAACAAATAGCGGCGTTCTTACATCCCCAATTGAAACAAGCTTCACCAATTTCAAAAAAAAAAAAAAAGAAGCAGATCGATACATCAGCATAAAAAGACCAACATAATAATATCGATCAACATAAAATAATTCAATAGTATCGTGAACGAAGAGCAAGCAAACCAGCGACGGCGGAGAGGCGTTGAAAGGACGGCGGCTTACTCCGGTGGAGAGGCATGTGGTTGAGATGACGGTGCTTTACTCCGGCGGAGAGCTGCGCTGAAACGGCGGTGGTTTACTCCGGCAGAGAGGTTGTTACAATATAAATCTGTTAGTGTTAGTTGAGGGTATGCAATTGTAATAAGTGATAGTGGAGGGACTGTAATTGTAATATGTGTAAGAAGTAGTTAATGGTAGTTATAAAGATAACAACCCCAAGCTATGAAACTAAGCTTGTTTTGGGTTTTCCTTTCTCTCTCTTGTGTGATTCTCTCATTCCAAGCTAACAATTGGTATCAGAGCCAACCGATTCTCATCGGAGCTCATTGAGTTCTGGGAGCGCGGGTTCTCGCAACCCTGAAGCTGGCGTGACTCCGTCTTTCCCAGAAGATGAAGAAGTAGAAGAGGAAGAAGCTGGTGTCCAGCTTATTGGGCGGAAGAGGGGTAGGAGTGAGGCTACGACTGGTATGGCTTCCGCGCCTACATCTGTTGCAATTCCCGTGGTTGGGAAGACGAGCAAACTGCGCTCGTTATACAAGTTTTCTCCTGGTATGTTCTTTTACTCCTTTTTCCAAAAAACTTCTCTTTGCTTAAATACACTTGCCTTATTTTGCAGAAATCAAGAAGAGAACCCCTGAAAAGGCGGTTACGTTTAGTGAGGCTGGGATAAAGAGGCCCAAGATTACGATCAAGTCCACTGACACTGCTGCTTAGGATGCCGCTAAGGCTGCTGAGGCGCAGCGAAAGGTGGAGGAGGATCGGAAGAGAGAGGAGGAGAAGAAGAGAGTTGCGGAAGAGAAGAAAAAGAAAGAAGAAGAGAGGAAGAAGATAGAGGAGGAGAGAAAGAGAAAAGAGGAGGAGGAGAGGAAGCAGAGGGCGGAGCAGGAGAGGTTGGCCGAAGTGGCGAGGAAGCAGGCCTTGGAGAAGGAGCTAACGGCGAAAAAGGCTATGGATCAGCCTCTTAAATCTCCAGGTCCTGAGGTCACCAAACCAACCCAAACCGGTCCTGTTATTACTTCCAAGGGTTCCAGCCGCTTCTCCTCAAGCGACGCGAGCTCTGGTGGAGCTGGGGGTTATAACCCCAATGTGATAGGTGCGAAGGACACCGTTGGGGATATTTACTACAAGACTTACAATGAAGAAGAACGTGGTGACGCTCCTCATCAAGCCCCCTGGAGTTTAAAACAGAAAGATACCTTCATTGAGTTCGGCCCTGCGCGCGAGTGGTTCTTGAACTCCTTTACACCTGCTGAAGTCAATCGGCAAAGGGCGAAACCTCACGAAATGTTGTATCGTACTTATATCCTTGGCGAGGCCAACGCTCGTGCTGCCAACCATCAAATAGTTCGCGAATGGCGAACGATGGTTAGGGAGCGCGCCGACTGGGAGGCTTATCGCGAGCGTATGCTGAAACGTATTGCTGAATTTGAAAAATCTAAAGCCGCGTTTGGTGAGGAGAGAGCCAAGTTTGAGGCTGACAAGAAGGCTGAAGAGTGGGGCCGCGAGGGGCTGCAGAAAAAACTCCACAATGTTGAAGAGCAACTGGCCAAGGAGAAGGCCGATTTTAAATGTATTTGTGCCCAAGACAACGAGCGCGCCTATGCGGCTCGACAGAAGATAGTTGATCTTGAGGCTAAAGTTGCTGACTTGACCTCGAAGGTAGAGGAGGCGCAGGGAGAGAAGGCTGCCAAACAGCAGGTGGAGGTTAGTCTATTTGTTTTCCTTTATACTTGCTATTTTGTTAATACATCGGCCTAAGTTGTTTTGTCGGCCTTCAGGTTGAATTGTCTGAGGTCAAACTACAGCTGTCCAGCAAGGACAGAGATCTCCACGCCAAGGACGCTGAGATTGCGGAGCTCAAACGTCGCTTAAACGAGCAAATTGACAGATGCGAGTCGTTGGAGATCGACCTGGAAGCCGAGAGGGTTAAGGCTGCTACGGCTGATGAGGCGCGTGCTGTTAGCACTGCTGCGCTGAATGTGGCCCAAACCAACTACTCCGAGGCTCAAGGCATCGTCGATACGCTTGTCTCAGAAGCTGAATGGATGCGCACTCGTGGAGTAGTGCTGGTGAGTACTTTTTATGCTTCGATCTTGTTAAGGGTTATATTTAACGTTTTTTCTTTTGTTTAAGGTTGCCAACTCCATCCTGAATGCGGGCGAGCTAGACCGCGCCGTAGCGGCTCTGACAGATGCGGCGCGTGCGGTGGGTCATCGGGGAGGCTACCTGGAGTGTGCCGATCACGTTGAGCAGATGCTTGGGCAGGAATTTGACATAAGTCATTGCTCAGTGACGGAACATGCTGGTGCTGCACTGGCAAGTGCTGAAAACTCCTATGACAACCTTTCCTTGCCTATCATGGAGTTGGTTGTCGAATCGTTGAAGAAAGACGACTGGTGCCAGCGTCTTAAGGCAGTCCTCGATCCACCAGTTACCGTCGAGTTGTCCGACGAAGAGCCAGCTGGTGATGATGGCGGCGATGGTGATGATGATGGCAACGATGATGATGGTGAAGATGACGGAGATGATGGTAATGATCGCCGCGATGAATAGGATAGTTTGTTGAATAGGTGTTTGATAGGCATTTGTGCCTTTGTAATTTCTTCGGACACTCTATGTACAATGCTGCGCATTTGCGCAAGTTTTAAATGAAATGAAACATTTTGGTTTTTTCCGTTGCAATTATTGCATTGCTATAAAAACTTTATGTTAAATTAGCTCGAATAAATGGAAGCGTTTTTTTTAAGTATTAAGGTATCCACCCGGTCTCGCGCTTTGTTCGCGGAGGACCTTGGAGGTGGTTTGAACAACCCTGAAATGCTGGAGCGTTTTCGCGCTAATCAAAAGTTTAGCATGCATTTGTAACGAAAAAATGTAATAGAAAAACATGTCGTATGTTTTCATTCAAGTCAGAAATGGGCGCTTAGGCCTTCATACATAATTGCTAATGGCTTGTAGCCGGCGTAGTGAATTGAAAGATGGCGCAAGGCCGAAATAGATTACATGTAACATTTGCGCAATTGTTGCGCATTCCAAGTTCTTGGTAAGATGTGGCCATCTAGGGTGCGCAATTTGTAGGCCCCTTTGCCCAGGACCTCATGAATCAGATATGGGCCTTCCCATTTAGGTGCCAATTTCCCTGGACGTTCCGCATTTGATGCTTCATTGTCGCGAAAGACGTATTCCCCTGGGTTGAAGGTACAAATGCGAACCTTTGTGTTGTAGTACCTTTCCAACTGGGTTTTGTATTTGGCCTCTCTGATTCTCGCGATTTCGCGTCTTTCTTCCAACAGGTCCAAGTCTAGGCGCCTTTCCGCTTCATTGTCAACTGCGTTGACCATTATCATGCGTGGCGAGGGCAGGCCAATCTCCGCCGGAATGACCGCCTCTGAGCCATAGACCAGGCTGAAAGGGGTCTCGCCGGTACTCGTCTTTGGCATGGTCCGATGAGCCCATAAAATGCTTGGGAGCTCATCAACCCATCCGCGCCGCCTTGTTCCTAATCTGGCCTTTATCCCTTCGACAATGCATTTGTTCACACTCTCCACTTGTCCGTTGCCTTGTGGGTGCGCAACGGATGTGAAAGTGTGTTCGATGTTCATCTCCTTCATCCATTTCTTAAGATCATCCGAAGCAAAGTTGGTGCCATTGTCAGTCACGATCTTGAGCGGGAGGCCAAATCTGCATATGATGTGCTCCCATATGAATTTGCGCACAATCATAGCTGTGGTGGATGCAAGGGCTTTGGCTTCTACCCACTTTGTGAAGTAGTCGACAGCTACTATGATGAACTTTACGGCGCCGGGAGCATCCGGGAAGGGTCCCACCATGTCAATTCCCCATTGCTGAAAGGGCCATGCGGTGGATACGGGGATAAGATCATTTTTAGGGCGCAGCGTTTTTGGAGAGTGCCTCTGGCAAGAGTCACATTTGCGGATCTCCTTCATTGCGTCAACATGCATACCAGGCCAGTAGTAACCGGCGCTCATGATCTTCGCGACAACCATCCGTGGTCCGGAGTGGATGCCGCAAATCCCTTCGTGGATTTCCCTAATCAGATAATTCGCATCCTGGGGGTCCACACAGCGCAGTAGTGGCCCTAGGAAGGATTTTCGGTACAAGATACCGCCGTTCATTTCGTATTGCAGGGCTTTGTTTTGGATCTTCCTTGCTTCCGCTTTGTTTTCGGGGAGCAGCCCTTCTTGCAAGTATTGGATGATCGGGGTCATCCACGATGGTTGCCCTGTTTCGATCACATTCACCTGTCGCAGCAATATTGACGGGTTCTTGAGTACCTCTATCCTTACATCCTTGGCGAGATGTTGAAAGGAAGTCGAGGCGAGTTTGCTCAGGGCATCTGCGGGCTTGTTTTCTGAGCGATTGATATGTATAACTTTGTGGGATTTGAATTGTTGGAGCAATTCTTTCGCTTGTTCCAGATATAAAGCCATGACTTCTCCCTTCGCGTCGTATATGCCATTTACTTGACTAGCTATCAGGAGTGAGTCAACATGTGCGCGCAAGTTTTTTGCTCCCATCTTGATGGCGAGGCGTAAGCCTGCCAGAAATGCTTCGTACTCAGCCTCGTTGTTGGTGTTTTTGAAGTCCAACTTAATGGCGTAAGTAAACTCGTGATTCTCTGGGCTCACCAGGCGCAATCCTGCTCCAGCGCCATCTTCATTTGATGCCCCGTCGGTGTAAAGCATCCAAGTTTCATCTGTTGTATCTTTCTCGGGAGTCTCTATCAGCTCGCACTCCTTGATTTTATCGGCCGGCACTTCTGTGATGAAGTCGGCAAGGACCTGCCCCTTAATGGCTGGGCGCGGCCTGTACAAGATGTTATGGCCGCCCAGTTCAATGGCCCATTTTGCCAACCTGCCTGATGTCTCAGGCTTCTGTAGTATGGTGCCAATGTGGAAATTTGTAAGCACAGTTATCACATGGCCTGTGAAGTATCGGCGCAACCTTCGGGAGGCGTGTAGCAGTGCAAGAACCAACTTTTCCATTGTGGAATATCTTGTTTCTGGGTCAGTGAGTACCCTGCTGACATAGTAGATCGGGGTTTGTACCCCGTTTCTGTCGACCAATAATACTGACCCTACCGCCTTATCCGAGGAGGACAAGTACAGTACGAGGGGCTCCTTCTCAAATGGTGCAGTCAGGGTAGGGAGTTCGATCAGACACGCTTTCATTTGTTGAAAAGCTGTTTCGGCTTCCGGGGTCCATTTGAACTCTTGCTTCTTCACACAATTGCGCAACGTGCTAATGAAGGGATACGACTTTGCGGCATGATTGGAGAGAAAACGATTAAGTGCGGCCAGCCGGCCGGCTAGTCGTTGCATTTCCTTGATGTTTCTCGGTGAGGGCATTCGCTCAATAGCTTGTACTTTCTCTGGATTCACCTTGAAACCGCCGTTTGTGACAATGAAGCCTAGAAACTTCCCCTCTTCCATGCCAAAGGAACACTTGGCTGGATTTAGCTTCATATTCACGCTGCGCAATGAGTTGAATGTTTTCTCGATGTCTTTCAACATTTGGTCTTCTTCAGGACTTTTAACCACTAGATCATCGATATAAACCTCAATATGCTTTCCGATGTCACCTGCGAAGGTCTTGTCCATCAAGCGTTGATATGTCGCGCCTGCATTCTTCAGGCCAAAAGGCATCTTTGTGTAGCAGAAGATTCCAAGATCCGTTCTGAACGCTGTCTTGTCTTCATCTTCTAGCTTCATCTGCACTTGATGGTATCCTTTGTAGCAATCCAAAAAGCACTTCCATCGGTATGGCGCGAGAGAATCTATTTTTTTATCGATCTCAGGCAAGGAATAGCAATCCTTTGGGCACGCCTTGTTGAGATCAGTGTAGTCTACGCACATGCGCCATCCGCCATTTGATTTTTCGACCATCACGGGGTTTGCCACCCAACTCTGATATCTTACCTCTCGAAGGATCCCGGCTTTGAGCAGCTCACAAACCTGCTCGTTCATTGCTTTTGTCTTGTCTGCCCCTAGGCTGCGCCTTCTTTGGACCTTTGGCTCGACAGATGGGTACGTGTTTAAGCAATGCTCGGTGATGTTGCGCGGGACACCGGTCATGTCTGCCGGTGTCCAGGCAAATATATCCATGTTTCGAAACAGCAGTTGCTTTAGACGTGTTCTGATGTCTGACGAAATGGCGTGGCCAATTGTCACAGTCTGCTCGGGGTATTTCGGTTTAAAACCCATTTCTCCGGCTCGGTCGTGGAGACCTTCGCCGCCTTTGTTGGGCGCAGCTCTTCAGTTGACATTACTTCTTTCTTGGCATATATGATTGCTACTCCTGTCTTTGTTGGGAAACCTATCGCAGAATGAGGCGTTGAAGTCACCATGTTTAGCTCGCCTTGTGTTTCCCTCCCAATAAGCACATCATGCCTCGATTTCACTGGCATTACCATGAAGTTCACATTTGTTGTTCTTGAGTGTTTCCCGTCAGAGAGCGTGACGGGGAAACTGATCTGTCCGAGAGGAAAAACCATCTCGTTGCAAAATCCAGACAAAGGATAATCGACAGGTTCGAGTCGCGCTTTATCCTCTTCATCCAACTGATTGAAACACTGTTCGTAAATGATGTCGGCAGTACTTCCCGGGTCTATGAATATGTAGTCAGTTTCATAATGCCCGATTATGCCGGTGATGACCACAGGACGTGTGGCGCGAGGTCCGCCGCGCACTACTGGAAATATAACTTGCTGCTCCTGCCAAGAAGGTTCATAAGGGCGTTTGCCTTTCTCTTTCGCGCTGTACCTGGGTCCGTTGACCATGTGAGTCTCTAGTCGTCGGACCTTTTTGTGGTTACCTTCATCGTGGCGCTGGAGTTGACGGGTTTCCTTGCGTACATTCTTCACTAAATGGCTTAGCTTGCCGCTTTTGAGCGCTCTCTCGATCTCTTGGCGCAAGCTGTAACAGTCGTCGGCCAGGTGCCCTGAATCTTTGTGAAAATCGCAGTACAAGTTAGGGTCTTGCCCTTTCTTGTTTGTCATTGGCCTTGGCGCCTTGAAATCGACATTCTCCGTCATCAATACCTCCTTTGGAGTTTTTGTGAGCGGAGTCCAGTGTTTGTCACGATTGTCGTCCCTGACCGCCTTCTTGTAACCGATTCGGTCAATCGTTTCTCGCGCATCTTCTCTGTAGCGTGGCCTGTCGTCACGGCCTCTTGGTCTTTCAGACTTCCAGTCATGACTCTTATATTTGTTACGCTTGTTGTTGTTATCGCGCGTACTTCCTCTTGAAAATCGATCTTCTGGGTAGTAGCCCTTTCCACCAGCAAGGGACTCCTCAGTTTGCGCGACGATTTTTGCGGCTTCCATTAGTTTATCCCACTCCTTCGGCATTCCATCTTTGCCTGTGATGGTTCTAATGAGACTATCGCAGCGTATAGCCTTTTTGAAGTGACAGCGCATGAGTTGCTCACTGACGCCGCCTATTTCCAGACACTCTTTGTTAAATCGCGTGATGAAGTCCTCCAGACCTTCACCATCTCTTCGCCAAATATCTTCTACTTCGGCTGTGTCACGTTGGTAGCGACGTTGCTGGCTAAAGTAGCTTAAGAATTGCGTCTTGAAATCTGTCCATGATTTAATCTTCCCAGGCGGAAGGCTGTCAAACCAGGCGCGAGCCGCTCCGGTAAGGGTTTGAATGAACAGGTGGCACCACATGGGCATGTTCCAACCTCCCATGCAGCCCACACTCGTGAATGTTCTGACGTGATCGTCTGGGTCAGTCAACCCATTGAATTTCCCAACAGTTGGGGGTAGCTTCTCTCGTGAAAGCGGCGCGAGTGCAATTTTCGGGATAAACTTGGAGTGTTCCGCAGCTTCCGCTGGTCTGTATGCCAGGCGGAAATCTCTTTCAGCTTCTTCTGTGTAGCCAATGTGTTGTCTTGGCTTGTAGTACTCATGGTTTTTTGGTAAACGATTAAAGACTGACGATTCTTCGTCACCTTCCCATGTGGGATCATATGGGTCTGTTTCTTCCCATTCGTTGTTCATGTTGCGCGGCGTGAGCCGGCTGTGAACAGGGCCTCGTTGAAGGTTCGACGGATATTCATAGTAACTATCCGTTTCCCCTCTTGTATCGCGCGTGTCTTGTACGCTTAAACGTCTTGTAGGGGGAGGCCTGTTGGTTCTGCCTTGTATATTGGCTGGTGGGGGCATTTGGCGCACCCCCTGACTCTGAGGGGTGACCAAGGACGGTTCTGCCATCAAAACTGCCTGCTGCGCGATGAGCGATTGGTATGCTGCATTGATAGTGGCGATGTTCTTGGCATACCACGAGGCTGGGGTTTCACCTTCTGGTAAGCCAAGTAATGCAGACACATTTTGAGGTGGCGCTGTGTTCGAAGGTCCTTCTCCGTTTCCTGGGGTGACCACTTGGGTGATGCGGGTGAAGCTCCCGCGCGGACCCCCAGTATTGTTGATTTCAACTTCGCCGATTTCTTCGATTTGTTGGGCTTGGAAGTTTTGGATTCCTTCGCCCAACGCCGTGTTAGAGTTGGTTCCGAAACCGAACTCTGGGATGATTCCTTGACCAGTCATAGTCGAAGGAAGAAAGAGGTGTCAAAGGCTCAAATAAAAGAAGATGAGGGTGGTTATAGAAAAAATCGGTGGGCGCCAATGAAGAAACAGTGATCTAATTAGGGAGTTAATTAGATTGGTTTATGTTCCTTTCATGAGGGTTAATCTTCTTAAGGATATTTGAGCTCCGACTTGGTGATTTATCCTGCAAAACAGAACACCGTTAACTCGTTAAGAGGGGAATGTGGGGGTTTCCCTCTTAACCAGGCTCCGGCGTGAGAATAAGCGACTGCTTTGAGAGTAATTAAGTGTAAAGAGTAAGAGCCGAGAGAATAGAATGTTTAACCTGTGTGCTGAGGTCTCTATTTATAGCCGGAGAGGTGTAAGGGGTTATGGGCTGATGGGCCTTGGGCCAGAAACGGACAACAAAACGGATATGCTCTTTGTCTCACTAGCGTCGACCGCTTAGTGGCTTCTAGATGCTCGTCGGTGCTGGCGCACCTTGATTGGAGCCACGTGTCATTGTTGTCGGCCTTGTTGTCCTTCTGTCATCAGCAGACAAGTGGAGATCGTGGGACAGTTGTCCCCGTCCTCTGATTGGTGCCACATAGGCGTCCTTGTGTACTTCCCGTCAGGCGATCGTGGCGCACGATTGACCAGAGCCTGCTAGACGCTCATTGGCTCCCTTTACTGCCACTTGTACCTTATGTACCACTGTAGGTAGCCGTGCGCTTCCCTACTGAGTGGCTCTTGTTGGATAACAAACTAACCCGCGCGGGGTTAGCATGCTCATTTGTTCCATTGTTTTATGCTAAGTGCTGATACCTGGCTCTCTTGTGAGCCGTGCCTCGCGCCAGACAAACTGCAACGCGTGTAAGTCGCGCGAGGATACTGTTAATAAGTTTTCTGAAATAAGGAGTATGGTTCCGCGCGCAACCTGGTCGGAGGTTTGCGCGGCTTTTTGGGACCATACCCCTTCAATATGCAAGGGGTGACAGAATAAAATCCTAGTACTAAATTGGTAGGTCTTCTTCCAGGAGAGTAGGGTGTAAATTGTAAATTTTAATGGTGTGTGTACATGTGGAGCTAAAATCATTCAGAGGGACAAAATACAGCACCGTCCGCCGGCCGTCGGTGGACAAATGGAGGCCAACTAAGGTAGATGGATTGATTCTGGAGCCCACTTAATCTGTTTTATTCTGTCTATACTTTATTACGTGCCTTCGTTTACGTTATCAAACGTCTACTCGTCTAGACCTAACTAAACACCGTTCGTCCGTTTATTTATCACAAAACTTTGGCTGATTAGCTAGTGAGCCAAGGCAGCTTTAGATTGGTTTCGTGTAACTAAAAGAGCTAGCTTGGGTTGTCTTGTTTATTTATGACGAAATGACGTCTGGACTTGAACATGACTTGTTTCCTTTTTGAACTTTTATAAATAATTACATTTTCTTCATAACACGAAATTTATAGACAAACTCAATACCCTGAGTGAGTCAAGAAGCTAAAACTGATGTGAATCGTCACTTTAAATTAAATGGACTCAGGAACGAGTTTGCCATTCAAAACGTCCCACTTCGGTTTGGCTCATTTAGAAATGAGCTGATCTCGAACAAGTTTATCTTTAGGGTTTGTTTGGCTAAGCTTATTTAACTCAAAAATGACTTTTTGTTAAAAGAACTTATGACTTTTTGAAATGGAGTTTTTAAAAAAAGTGTTTGAATTAGCTGATGGGGTGGGAAAAACCAATAAGTCAATAATTTGTTTTTTAAAAAGTGTTTGACTTAGCTTATTCATGTAAAATGACTAAAAGGGATGTGAAAAGCCAATAAGTCATAATCAGCTTCAAAAAGTCACTTCTTACTAACTTTTCAAAACTAACTTTTCCTCCCTATACGAAAAGTTATTTTGAAAAGTGCTTGTGAGTTTGCCAAACATCTTTTCTCCTTATTAGCTTTTTGTAAAAGTCAATAAATTATAAGGAGGTGTTGAAAAGCTTAGCCAAACACTCCTTTAGACTTAGCCATGAGCAAGCTTTTTGAGTTTGTTTAACATCTTAGGTAGCATTCGTTTCACGGAATAGAGTGGAATCAGAATTGGAATTGAAATTGGATCTTAAGGGATTCCTTTGAAATCCCATATGTGTTTGGTTGGTATTATGCTCAATGGAATTGGAATTTAAGTTACGTAAAATGACATAACTACCCTTTAAAATTATCAATCAATCAATCAATCATGTCCGGTAAATCTCACAAATAGCAAAGCTATTGGTAGGGTCTGGGGAGGGTGGGATGTAGGCATACCTTACCTCTACCCCTAGGGATAGAGAGTCTGCTTCCAGTGAGACCCTCGGCTCCAAAACACCCAAGAAAGAAATAAATAGAACATGAGGTGTGTGTGTATGAAGCTACGAAAATAACATGAGTGGTGAAAGAGTACATGGCAAACAAAACAAATATAACATCACAAACAACCTATACACATAGTTACATATCTACGACCATACACTATACCTAAAACACAATTGTACCCTCCCCTAGAAATCCTTAACCGTAATCCTACATCTCCACGAGCTCGTATCATGGACCATGTTCTCAGAGAGGTGCAATCTTTGCAAATCCTGCCTAATCCGCTCATCTCAAGTAATTTTGGGTCTGCCTCTACTCCTCCTTCCCTTCACCTCAACTCCTCAAGAGTTTCAACCACTCTAACTGACTTTATCGTCTGCCTCCTCTTCACATGCCCAAACCATCTCAATCTTCCCTCATAATCTTATCTGGTTTACTAGCTACTTCTAACCTCTCCCTGAAAACATCATTTCTTTGTCCAGTCTAACCTTGTGTGCCCACACATCCAATTTAGCATTCTCATTTCTGCCACATCCATCTTGCGTGCTTGTACTTCCTTAATGGCCCAATAGTCGGTTTCGTATAACATAGCAGGTCTAATTGCAACCCTGTAAAATTTCTCTTTCAATTTAGTTGGAAACCTCCTATCGCATAATACTCCAGTGGCAGTTCTCCAATCTCCACCTACACCATCCAACATGGATGCGGTGGGCAACGTCACTATCTGTCTCCCCATCCCTCTGAACAAATGATCCTAGATACTTGAACTTAGTCACCTGCGAAACCACTTGACCATCAATGGTGATCTAAATGTCCCCATCGTTGTCTACCCCACTAAAGTCATAATACAAGTACTCAGTCTTAGATCGACTAATCTTTAAACCTCTACTCTTTAAAAATAGCAAATATAAAAACCCACATAAATTCATGTATTTTTAAAATAAAAAAGGAGAAGACTATAATCAATTGATATGTGCCAAAACAAATAGCGGCGTTCTTACATCCACAATTGAAACAAGCTTCACCAATTTCAAAAAAAAAAAAAGAAGCAGATCGATACATCAGCATAAAAAGACCAACATAATAATATCGATCAACATAAAATAATTCAATAGTATCGTGAACGAAGAGCAAGCAAACCAGCGACGGCGGAGAGGCGTTGAAAGGACGGCGGTTTACTCCGGTGGAGAGGCATGTGGTTGAGATGACGGTGCTTTACTCCGGCGGAGAGCTGCGCTGAAACGGCGGTGGTTTACTCCGGCAGAGAGGTTGTTACAATATAAATCTGTTAGTGTTAGTTGAGGGTATGCAATTGTAATAAGTGATAGTGGAGGGACTGTAATTGTAATATGTGTAAGAAGTAGTTAATGGTAGTTATAAAGATAACAACCCCAAGCTATGAAACTAAGCTTGTTTTGGGTTTTCCTTTCTCTCTCTTGTGTGATTCTCTCATTCCAAGCTAACAATTGGTATCAGAGCCAACCGATTCTCATCGGAGCTCATTGATTCCGGCTACCACCAGTTTCCGATCACCTTCTTCAGCGAGTTTTCTTCGAATTCCGTCATCAATTTGTCAATTCATTCGAATTCCTACTCATTTCCATTGATTCTTGGAGTGATCAATTGTTGATCATTCTATTCCATATCATTAATCAGTTGCCTGATTCTTGATTCCTGTTTCCTCATTTTTTTCTTCCTTCATATCTGCAATTTTCTGTCATTCTAGTGATTCAGTAAGATGGCTACTCGAAACCAGGAAGTTGAACGTCTTGCAAAAGACATCAACCGAATAGATGCTTTTACAACACAAAATCAAGAAACACTAATGGGCTTGAAAGCAGCTTTTGATCAGATGCAAGCAACATTTTCAAAACTGGAACAACAAGGCACTTTGATTCCAAGGAACGAGGGTGATAGGCTCAGCAGTAATCGCTTAACAAAAGTGGAATTTCCCAAGTTTAATGGTGATGATGTTGAAGGATGGATGTATAAGTGTGAACACTTCTTTTCAATAGATGACACCCCTGAAAGGTACAAAGTTAGATATGCTGCTGTACATCTAGAGGGTAGAGCCTTGCAATGGCATCAAGGGTTTATGAAATCCTCTGGAAAAAAAATATGTGATGTGACTTGGGATGAGTATACAAGAAATGCATCCACTAGATTTGTTGCAACACTAATAGAGGATGCTATGGGTGCACTCAAGGCATTAATCCAAACTGGTGAACTAGAAGATTACTGTGATGAATTTGACCTACTTTTTGAATAAGGTAACATTACCTGATGAGTATACAATTAGTTTGTTCATTGAGGGGTTGAAACCTGAAATTAAGTGCCATGTCAAAATGTTTAAACCTAAAACATTGAGAGAGACATATTCTTTGGCAAGATTGCAGAACCAGTCAAATAAGACCTTGGGTGTGGGTAGTATGAGTAACACAGGTTCCACCAGTTACAAATACAATTCCCAATCCACAAGGACTAATAATTTGACAAATATTGGCAAGCAGCCTGTGCTAGCCATTCCTGTCAATTCTGTACCATCAAATGCAATCATTCCCAAGAAAGTTACAAATAATTACATGGATGACAAAAGGGCAAAGGGAGAATGTTTTTATTGTAATGAAAAGTATGTAGCAGGGCATAGCAGAGTGTCACACCCCGATTTCCACGTGTCACCGGTGGGCCCGGTGTGGGGTACAGTGACGTAGTTGGCATCGTCATAGACAATCAACACAATATAATAATGCACAGCGGAAGCAGAATAGATACATTTCAACTTTTAAATAATTTGCAATAATAAATATCACAGTAGTTGAAACGGATCCACAGGCGGATCAAATAAATAAGAATAAATAGTTCAACAGATATTTGTCGTCCGAGCTTGCGAGACTATAGTGGACGCTCTTAGGAAACAGCCAGCCTATTTTCGTATAGTACCTGCACTTAACCTTTTGGGAAAAATACGTCAGTTTACACTGGTAAATACAAATCGACTGACTCATTTTGAAAACGATTGAAAATTGATTTAAATGCACAAGGCATAAATATTTTTATTAACTTGGGATAATTATATAATATAAACTTGTGAACGATTTACATGCACTCGTATCTTTGGTGGCCCGGGATCTGCTGTCCGGGCTAAGAATTAAATGACACACCACATTAAAGAGTTATACACGACGAGTGTACGCCTACACCCCGTGCTCTGGTCGTGGCCATCTCGTAAGATAATGCCAAGGATATCCGGGACACGGTCAATAACCCCCCAAAGCCTTTAAGTAAGACAAGACTGTTTAAACGAAGTCGCACAAGCTATTCAAGACTGTACACCCATAAGGAGCAGGACTTGTGCGCCCGATCAAGCGGTATTTTAAATACCGTACCCCAAGCCCGTATAGGGAAAATAAGTCAAAATGTATTTACCTGAGCAAGTATAAGTCACAAATGATAAGTGTTGGTAGCTTTTACCGGGCCTCCTAATCTGGAACAAAGGTTTATAATTAACCTATTAGATTCCTAACGGGTCTTTTATTTAAGCCTAAGCTTTGACCGGTTAGTTTTAAGAATGATACGGTTTACGCACGATTAAGCGAAAGACCGGATAGAATGTGATTTAGACCCGACAAGTTTGAATACTTATATAATATGGGTATACTAAATACATTCTGGATTTTGAAATAAAAATGATATCGTTTGACCCGTTTCGGTCAATTTACGCAAACTAGTTACGTAAACCGAACCGAACGCGAAAAGGGCGATACGGGTAGACCAATGATTCAAATGCAAGTTCCCTGATATAATATGCTTTAATTATGATATAATATCAGTAAGTTATGTTCTATATTGCCCGGAATAATTTTAAACCCGATTTATGCCTTAGAAGGGCATTTTGGTCATTTAAAAGATAATAAAAGAGTAAAATTAGAAATCTGAGTTTCGGGTCTGGTTCATACAGTAAATATACTTAATATAACATATTATATCAGTAGGGTATGACCCATATATCAAATTTATCATTTAAAACCAAACTATGCACCGTAGGGGTAATTTAGTAATTTCACAAGGGCTAAAAAGCCAAAACTGGAAATCTGAGTTCTTATACTTATACATACTGTTTTTATATGAAAATATGCTAAACACATCAGTAGGTATAGGTCTTATATAATTAAAACGAGTATAACGCTTACTATGCGCTTAAAATGCTAAAAATGCGATTTAAGGGCGTTTTCGGGTTTTCACAATAAATCTGAGATTTTTATATTTCCAGAATACTTAAAATAATTTATTTAACTTATAAAATCAGTAGAAAAAGGTTTCGGGTCAAAAGGATGTGTAAAACTCATTTTATGACTTAAACGGTCAAAACCGACATAACCCGAAATAACTAGGCGATCTAGGATCCGTTCAGCCAAAAATTAATTAAAAATCATCAAAATTCCCAGAATATTATAATACATCAGTTGGTAAAAAGTTTTGCATCAAAACGTGGCCAGAAACGGGTTCTACGCGAAAAGGGCCGTTTATGTAAATTTATAATATAGTTTTACGCTAATGGCCATAACTCACAATCTGGACCACCAACTGATCCGAAATTTTCGGTGCAAGTTTATATATTAGAAATAAAGATTTCTATCCTTTCACTTTTCCAAAAATCACGTTTTATATCAAAAAGGGCAAAATAGTCAACTTTTAAGCATAATCGGAAACATGCAATTTAATCGGCTAAGCATAGACTTAATCAACAAAAATTCCAGAAAGTTTAACTAAAATGCCAATGGTCAAAAATGCTCTAAAATACAGATCTCACACATGCATGTACGGATCCGAACCGATAGTTTACGAAAAAGTCGTTTATTAAGACTTTCGGTTCCAATCCGGGTTTACACTAAAGATCGCCGAGTTGATCGTGGTAAAATACATTCTTATATTCATAATAAGGCTTTCTATGAAGATCAAACAGATTGCATGTCATCTATATCGTTATTCATGTCATTTTTCACAAAAATCGCTTCTGTTGACTTTTTAGAAATAGGTTTGACTCGACATTTAGCATGCATGTAGTGGGAATCAGAGAGTACCCTTTTGAGGGTTTGTTTCCCATAATATTACCAACATGTATCAGGTTTCAATTCGAGAAATGACTGATTGAAACTTGTTTAATCAGAAAGTCAAAGCTTATGAACAAACAGTTTGACTTTTAGCAATAATCACAACAAGAACGGATTAAAGATTGAATTGAGAGCTTACAAGGGTCCTATTGATGTTTAGTGAACACTAGGAATCAGCCTTGACGTTCAGATTAGCTCCAGAAATGCTTGAGAGAGTTCTTGAATGAAGAGAGGTCCTTGTTCACAACTTCAAGTGCCAAGAAAAATGATAAAAATCTGATTTAAGGAGTGAATCAGATGTTTGGAGTAGGCTACTGTAGAACTAGGCATGCAAGGGCACGTATTGGAGCAGATGGGAGGTGGAATGAGCTGTTATCAACTTAAATTCGGACCCAAATCAGCCTGTTTTGCGAATTCTGTCGCTGGCAGACCCACGCGGCCCGCTTGGGTCAGTCCAGGCGGGTCGCCTGACCCCCTGTTCAGCCAAACAAGTTTCAATCTTTGACAGCTTTGGCCCCTGAACTTGTACGCGATGTTTCGGCTACTTTTCTCGACCCGTAAACCCCCAAACTTGGTTTCTAAGAACCTTAGGACTTTTACCAACATGGAAATGTCCTCGGAACATTTTGCGCTCAACCGAAAAGCCCTGAAATTCGACGTTGACGCTTTTAGTCCTTCAAGTACGGTTTTGGCCATAACTTTCTCATACGTTGGCGAAACTTCATGAAATTTTTACCACATATTCTAGTGAGTATATTTTAGCTTTACAAAGCTTCGGGTCTGCCAAAAGTTCACTCAGAGGTATAAATTAAACATGTTGACACTTTTGGCCCCTATAGTTTGAAATACTTCACTTTTGTGCAATTTCCGCGCCGTATGATCCATGAACCATCCGTTTAAGGTTATAAACATTATGTAGGGTTATCATAGAGTCTATTTATCCATTGTTGACACTTTGGACCCTTACGTTCCATAGTTTTCACCGTTTGTCACTTTTAGTCCCTCTAAAGTATATTTTCACATACCGGAACCTTATGACACGTGTCAAGACATTATTGGACGAAATTTTTTGAGGTGTTACATCCTCACCCCCTTAAAAGAAATCTCGACCCCGAGATTTATTCAAACAATTGGGGATATTTTTCTTTCATCGTGGATTCCACTTCCCACGTATACTCGGGTCCTCTACGGGCATCCCATTTGACCTTAACAATAGGCACGTGCTTCCGTCGAAGCTTCTTTACCTGTCGATCCTCAATCGACAAAGGTTTTTCCACAAATTTTAGACTTTCGTCTATGTGTATATCTGTATGCGGTATAACCAGTGAATCGTCAGCGAAACACTTCTTCAAATTACAGATATGGAACACATTATAAATAGTACTAAGCTCTTCAGGCAAGTTTAACTTGTAAGCGACTGACCCGACACGTTCGATAATCTCGAAAGGTCCTATGTATCTCGGGCTCAGCTTGCCTTTCTTTCCAAATCTCATCACACCCTTCCAGGGCGATACTTTAAGCAATACTTTTTCACCTACATCGAAGTGAAAATCCTTGCGCTTAGGATCCGCATAACTTTTCTGCCTATCCCTGGCAGCTTTCAAACGATCACGGATCTGAACGATTTTGTCTGTCGTCTCAAAGACGATATCTGGTCCAGACAACTGGACATCTCCAACTTCTGCCCAACAAATGGGCGATCTACACTTTCTACCGTATAGGGCCTCAAAAGGCGCAGCCTTTATGCTGGAATGGTAGCTGTTGTTGTAGGAGAATTCAATCAGTGGTAGGTTCTTATCCCAACTACCACCCAAGTCGATCGCACATGCACGAAGCATGTCTTCCAAGGTTTGAATAGTACGCTCACTCTGACCATCAGTCTGAGGATGATAAGCCGTACTAAAATTCAAACGAGTGCCCAACGACTGTTGGAAACTTTTCCAAAAATGCGACGTATATCTAGTATCTCTATCGGAGATAATAGATATAGGTATACCATGTAGCGCTACTATCTTATCGACGTATAATTGAGCTAACATATCGGAGCTATACGTCTCCTTGATGGGTAGGAAATGAGCTGACTTAGTCAGTCTGTCTACTATGACCCATATGGTATCATTTCCCTTTTTCGTCTTTGGCAACTTGGTGATAAAATCCATTGTCACCATTTCCCATTTCCATTTGGGAATTTCAGGTTGTTGAAGCAAACCTGACGGCTTCTGATGCTCGGCCTTGACTTGCGCACAAGTCAAGCATTTAGTTACATGCTCAGCTACTGACTTTTTCAAACCAATCCACCAGTAGTTTGTTTTCAAATCCTGGTACATCTTATCAGCTCCAGGATGAACGGAGTATTTAGAGCTGTGGGCTTCCTGGAGGATAACATCCCGAAGTCCTCCATATACTGGAACCCATATTCGTCCGTTTAGGCGTAGCATTCCATCTTTATCGTAGGATAACTGCTCCTCAGTTACTCCTAACTTTTCTGCAGGATAGTTAGCTTCCAGCACAGCTTCCTTCTGTGCAGCTAACACCCTTTCATTCAAATTATTTCTTATTTCAATGCGCTTGGCATTGATTCTGATCGGTTTAACCCTTTCTTTTCTGCTTAAGGCGTCGGCAACCACATTTGCCTTGCCTGGATGGTATCTTATCTCACAGTCATAATCATTGAGAGTTTCCATCCATCGCCTTTGACGCATGTTCAATTCCTTCTGATTGAACAAGTGTTGAAGACTCTTGTGATCCGAATATATTATACACTTGGTTCCATACAAGTAATGTCTCCATAGCTTCAAAGCAAACACAACTGCACCCAATTCCAAATCGTGGGTGGTGTAGTTCTTCTCGTGCACCTTTAGCTGTCGAGAAGCGTAGGCAATGACTTTGCCTTTCTGCATGAGTACACAGCCCATGCCAGTATGTGATGCATCACAATACACCACAAATTCATCTATTCCATCAGGCAATGTCAACACTGGCGCATTGCTCAGCTTCTGCTTCAGAATGTCAAAGGATTCCTGATGCTTAGGGCCCCAATCAAACTTAATCTTCTTACGGGTCAATGAGGTTAGGGGCGCAGCAATCCTTGAGAAGTTCTCGATGAATCTCCTATAATATCCTGCCAATCCGAGGAAACTGCGAATCTCAGTAGGAGTCTTCGGCTCCTGCCAATTCATGACTGCTTCTACTTTAGCGGGATCTACTTGGATACCACGCTCGCTTACAACATGTTCAAGGAATTGGACTTCTCGAAGCCAAAATTCACACTTCGAGAATTTGGCATAAAGCTTCTCTTGATGCAGAAGTTTGAGAATACAACGAAGGTGTTTCTCATGATCAGCTTGGCTCTTCGAGTAGATAAGAATGTCATCAATGAAGACGATGACGAACTTATCTAAGTAAGGCTTGCAGACGCGATTCATGAGATCCATGAATGCGGCTGGTGCGTTAGTGAGCCCAAAAGGCATCACTAGGAACTCGTAATGTCCATAACGAGTCCTAAACGCGGTCTTGTGTACGTCTTCCTCCTTGACCTTCAACTGATGATATCCTGACCTTAGGTCAATCTTGGAGAAATAGCTTGCTCCTTGCAACTGATCGAACAGATCGTCGATCCTGGGTAACGGATATCTATTCTTGATAGTGACCTTGTTAAGCTCACGATAATCGATGCACAGACGCATCGACCCATCCTTCTTTTTAACGAACAAGATTGGCGCTCCCCAAGGAGATGAGCTAGGTCTAATAAAACCTTTAGCTAATAGATCATCCAACTGCGTCCTCAACTCCTTCATCTCCGTTGGTGCCAATCTGTATGGTGCTCTTGCTACAGGTGCAGCGCCTGGTATGATATCTATCCGAAACTCTACTTGCCTATCAGGTGGCAAACCAGGTAGCTCTTCAGGGAAAACCTCAGGATATTCCGAAATAACAGGAATATCTTCAATCTTCGGCTTCGGCTCATCAATGGTAACTTGTGCCATATAAATGACACATCCTTTCTGCATGCATCTGGATGCCTTGAGCATGGACACTTGCTCCGGCAATCCATGATGGGTATCTCCTTGAATAGTAAGTGACTCACCAGGCGGAGTCTTCACTATTACCTGCTTTCTGTTGCACAGAATCTGGGCTTGGTTACTCGACAACCAATCCATGCCTATCACTATGTCGAATCCAGCTAGCTTAAAGGGAAGCAAGGATAGCGGGAAAGAATGATTCCTAATGGATATAACACATCCATCTAGAACAGTCGAGGCGGTTTCTATGGTTCCATCGGCTAATTCCACCTCATATTTCACACTTAAGGTTTTAACAGGAAGGTTCAACAGTTTACAAAACTTATCATCTACAAACGACTTATCAGCTCCTGAATCAAACAAGACTCTAGCAAAAACATCATTTACAAGAAACGTACCGGTAATGACGTTATCGTCAAGGACTGCTTCCTTTGCGTCCATTCTGAAGACTCTCGCATTAGTCTTCTTCCCATCATCTGCTTCCTTCGCATTCTTTGGGCAGTTGGGCCGAATATGCCCTTTCTCGTTGCAACCGAAACAAGTTGCATCCTTCATTTTCTTGCAATCCACAGCTTTATGATCTGTGGACTTGCAGATCCCACAACGTTTCTCGAAAGACTGGGACTTAGATTCTTGCATGCATCTCCCAAAGTGATGCCTCCTACAAACCTTGCATTTGGGTTTCTCACCCGACTGATCCCCTTTCTTGAACCCCGACCCTTTCCTATGGTCGTTGTTTCCCTTGTGTCGTTTCTCAGATCTTCGTGAGGTGTCATCCTCACGTTTCCTTTTGTTCTCTTCCGAGCTCTTCATAGCTCTTAGTCTGACGACATCTTGAGTGAGGGAGAGGGATAGATCAGCTACTGATCTAAATGTAGTAGGCCTTGAAGCCTTGACGCTTGCCTTTATCTCCGGTGCCAGACCCCCAATAAATCGAGCGATCCTACGCGGCTCCAGGGTCACCAAATAAGGCACTAACCGGGATAAGGTGTTGAACGTCGTAAGATACGCTTGACAATCGAGCTTCTTCATAACTAGAGACACAAAATCCGATTCAATTCTCTCGACCTCATGTTGCGGACAGAAATTTTCCTTGATCAGTGCTACAAACTGATCCCAAGTCATGTTATACAGAGCGGTCTTTCCAGTAACTTGTAGAAGCGACTTCCACCATGCTAACGCGTCTCCCTTGAATGACTGGGATGCGTACTTCACAACATCCCTATCAGCACACCCGCTGATATCGACCACAGTATCCATCTCATCAATCCACGTCATACAATCGACGGCTCCCTTTTCCCCAGTGAAATCTCTGGGCTTGCAAGATACAAAATACTTGTACGTACATGACCTGCTGTACGTATCATGGTTCAGCTTAATCTCCTGCTTTGGGACGCTGCTGTGGTTGGAGGAGTGATTATCATCCTCAGCTTTCTTTGGCTCACTCTTTTTAGAGGGTGGCTTACTATGAGCCTCAGAATGAGTCTTGGGCTTTGCGTGCGGTTCTGTTCGGGTCCTACTCCGAGTACCACTAGATTCCCTGAATTGCCTATCCATAGCTTTGGCAACAGCGTTATCTTTCAGTGCTTGCAACTCTGCACCGGTAACGTGAATCTTTGTATTATCTGAGTGTTCCCCAGAATGACTGTTGGTCTCCTCCGATTTGGCCATTGTAGCTTTAAGCTACAATAAAGGACAAGGTCTATTTAGAACCTAACAGTATTATCGTTCTAGACGATTTATTAACCATGGTATCAAGAACCTTAGCAGTTAATTTAATAAATTTCATTCAGGCTCTTATTAGCAATCAAGGAATGAAAATATATATATTGGCACCATAGGCCTAGTCACAAGGACAATCACTAAATTATAAATTTAGATTTTTATAGGATTATAAATTGTATAATTAAACAAATAATCCTTTACTAGACAGAGAGTCATAAACCACAACTGTCACTATATGACATAGTCATAACCCGTAGGTATCAAGTCATTAATAGACTTGTATACAGATATAATCTGTAGATAATTTATTAAAAAGGGTGGCTTGTGTGATTCTACCGATCACGCTTAGCCAGGAATGTTAACATGTTTTCAGATGTCAACAGGGAGTGGAATCTTTTCAACCAGGTTTTACCATCATGGTCAGGCCTGTTAATAAGGCATTCAAGCTAGGTTATACCTTACTAAGATTCTTATAAAATGGCAAATAAAAAAATTTATATTTCCATTATTTAATTGTTAAATTCATGCACATAATTAAATGAGAAATTCAAATTAACTATTTCAATTTTAAATAAAGTACCAGTACATCTTTGCCCTAAACGGGACTTTGAAATAACATGAATAACATGAATAACATGCCCGCGCAGGGGCTAAACAAATAACAACAAAAGCAAAATAAAATAAAGCAAACCCACGCAGGGGTCAACAGAACAGCATACCCACGCAGGGGTAGAATAAGATAGATATACCCACGCAGGGGTAGAGTACAAGGATAGATGTCCACGCAGGGACATGAGTAAATGAGACAATAATTAAAGGATTCAATGATCCCTCTTGCTCTTACCCTTGAGCAAGTCGAACACCTTCTTGAACATGCCACTGGTGCGTCGGCGATCAGCTCGCATCTCGTGTTGAAACTCACGTCGCATGCTATCAATCCCATGCAGGATTTCCTGAACCTGCGGCGGCGACATCATAGGCGCCGGTGGCGGTGGCTGGTACTGCTGCGGCTGCGGTGGCTGTGGCTGCTGGTAACCCGGAGGGTAGCCAAAAGTAGACTGCCCAGCAGTCCAAGTGTCCTCCAAATGGACCACTAGGTGGAAGTGAGCTGTAGTTCACAGCTTGCCAATAAGGGTCTCCTGTGTAATCATAACCCTGAGGGAAAACATGCTCGAACGGGTTAATCTGAGCTGCACTAGCATAAGCCGGAATCGGCTCTCCATAGTTCTGTGGCGGCAGAGGCGGGATCGGTACTGAAGTGACCTCCGATACGGGATGCTGAGACTCCCCCGTCTCGGACTCCTCGGGAAGAGGCGTGTAGCGGCTTCTACCAACGTGTGGAGGGGTGCCTATGCGAATCCCTCCGCGCGTAGACATGCGCGCGTTCCTCCTAGGCCTCTGAGGCGGAGGAGGTAAAACTGGTGGCGGCGGTGGTGACGGAGTGATCACGTCACGCCATAGGGCCTCAGATAGGTCCTGCGGTAGAGGCGGCTGCTGCTGAAGCTGCTGCTGCTGCGAGTGGTGCTGCGAGTGCACCGGCGAAACCTTGGTGAGACTGGAGCATCGGAGAGTTGTGGCTGGGGGTGTAATACCAATCATGCTGCTTAAATCTCTCCTGAAAGCTGTCCCCACCATTGTAGGGTGATCCCCTAAATGGCGACCATCCGATATCTCGATGGGAGATGGGCGTACCTGACGGTGGTAGCGAGGGGTCCGTATCCTCGTTCGACGTCCATCTCGTGACCACCAGAAAAGTGGTCCTCCGGTCCGAGTGGGTTATGACCCACTGGCTCATCCACAAAAGCATCAGGGTTAT